>NW_025788003.1:0-10743 GCF_021130785.1 Homalodisca vitripennis
TTAGTTTTTTCTAAAAAAAAATTTAAATTTTGAAACTGTCAAAAAAAGAACCTGCTATAAAAGTTATTAATTTTACATAAATTAATAATTTTTATTTTAATATATTTAAATTTCAAGAAACATACGTATAAAAAAAAATGGTTTTTTTTTAGGCATCATGAGAGCATCCTACACTTTTAAAATAATGATACAACCACGTTTTCATACTGTACAGTCTACCTATTTTAACGTAGTTAAAATACTAACATTTTTAAATAAGTTTTATATGGATTAACTTATAAAAGTGAACTCTAAAATAAACATTGGGCACTAAAAACAATAAGTTTAACCTTCCTTGGGAGAAGGCTTATAAAATAAAACTTTTCTAAATACATTGGAGAATTTAATATTAATTTAGAAATATTTTTACATTATAGCCTCCATAGCAATAATCATAAACCTATTAAAAGGTTAACACTTCTCATCAGGACTTCCATAGTTTTTTTTTAAGTTTGTCATTGGGAATGGATAATTAGAAAGGATAACATGACCTTAAAAATTTTTATCATAGTCACTTTCTCTACATATTCCTTATTAGCTTTTTAATTTTAAAAAAAAAAAAACTACATAAATTTAATTTATACACTGATAAAACTTTTTTGTGAAGTTGCCTGATGATTAATCATTGTTTCCAAAAGCCTTGGGATGAATAAAATTAATATTGGAAAGTTTGTATTCAATACCAGTGAATTAAGTTAAACTTTTTCCAATGCCCCAAGATTCTTGTACACAAATTTATATCAAAATTACTATTACTACAGAACAGTTAGTTGAAATAAAAACAGGAAAAAGTGCTATTGTAACATTTATGTCTGAAAGTGAGAGAAATAAAACAAAACACTAATTTCAAGTGTTGTACATAATTATATTGATTCAAAATATTTATTGACTACGGGTAATTTTTTGTATCTACTGTCTTGTCCTCTTAGAAAATCTTTATAGTTCCAAATTTTTTTTAACAGGATCAGGATAGTAACTTATTTCAAGTTTAAGGAAGAGATTGAAATCCTAAAATAAAAAATGCCCAAAGTTAAAATAAAAATAATATCTCTATATGTGTACAAAATACAGTATATTGAGTAATTTCAAGTGTTACACTAGTAATGCACTAAACGTTATTAACCAATGATAAAACTAAAAATTGTATTTCATTGTTTAAAGTAATATTTTTGTACTGTACACAATGTTATTAAAATTCATTTACAGAATACAAGGAGAATTTGAATATATATATATATAATTAATTATAATATTATTTATGGGTTTTTTCAAAAAGAAATTCTCTAACTTTGTTGTAACATCATTAACATTGTTGTTATAGGGAGAATCTCAAGGTCATTTTCCTCAATCTCAAAACCCTCTATTAATCTCCTTATATGCACATAATGCACAATCCATTTTGCTGTGGGGTGAGATCAAAATGTATATTTTTCAAAAGCAAAGTGACCATACAAAAATTTAATATTTGGTTCTCTCTTCAAAATGAATTAAGTCCAATTTTGATTTATTTAACAAATCTTTCACATGTTTAATCCTATCTAAGAATAATCTAAAATCAATCCTCGTAATGTTAGTTTTCTATTATTGAATTATGTTATTATTACAGTGTCTAAATTTATTAGACATTTCTGAATACTTTGTGCTTGGAAGAAATGTGCTATTGCTCAGCTTTGAAGAAAGGGATATAACTTGAAGTATCTAGTATATTTTATACACTAGACAGGGTGGGTTACTATGAAACTGCTCTTAAAAAACCCTTTAGATCTGAGGGAGAGGGGAGGTGATGAGTGCTCTTGTCTCAGCAGATAATCTGTCACCAGTGGTGTTGAAGGGCTTCTCTACTTTGGGAGTCCACTTGTTGGCTTGTTTAATGGCTTGTATGAAACAATTGTTTATTATAAGTATTTTATTTTTGTGTGTATTTAATAATTAGGGCCTATTTTTACCCTAAAGATTTTAAAAGTTAAGTTTAGAAAAATGTCCAAATTTTAAACCTAAAAATAACATATTTTCAATTTATAGAAATAAAAAGGGGTTTGGTTGCCAAAAAATATTTTTGTCATATTTTATAACATAAAATTGTCTTTCACTCCTTAAGAATATGTGGAAATGACAAAAAAGAGTAAAGGTGTCCATAGAATGTCTTTTAGGAAAATTTTGAAATAAGCAGGGATGACATGTGACGTCTTTTGTAGTGGCTTCATAAAAACACACTGCATAATAAGCTAACTTTTGCTCTTTAATAACTTGATGAACATCTACATCACAGATAGTTTACTCTAAGGACTAAGTTTCCTACTCTACTTTTTAATGTCAAATGACCAAGTGCTTTGGGAGTGGGGCCGAACGTGACAGCTGTAAAATCATTTCACACGCATGCTTACATCTCCTTTCCATCACAGCTTGTATTCTAAACGAAGAGTCATGTGAGCTCCAACACACCTTAACGTCTTATGGATAAAAAACTAAAGGACACGTCTAGTGAGTGCTCAAGATGTTTTATTCCTCTTTCTTTATGCCATGTTATACATAATGTTTACTCCTCATGGGGGGTGAACTTGGGGACATTATATTCTAGCCACCTTTAGGCTTAGTTACATTACACTACATATTGTGTATATATCTTCTCTTACAATGTAATTTCATCTATCTGGTGGTTGATGTATATCAGTTAACCAGTTTCTGACCTAATTGACTTTTTTTTATTCGCCACTTCACAGAAGACTTTCCATTTTTAATGGAGTACTCTAGTTATAAAGAACTTTAGTAACATTACGTATAGAGTTATTTGTTTAAATGGTTGCCTTTGTTATAAAAATGATTATATTTTGTAAATTTGTTCAGATTTGTATCTTTAAATATATGTAAAATTATAAGCATACTATAACATTAACAGTGAGTTATTTACTAGTTTTTCTTAAAAAAAAAAAAAAACGGAATAAACATATAGTTTATCAAAAGAAGTCTTTACAATTTGAACTAATGTAATCTGTGAATAAAATTTGAATAAATTATACTGGTCTTGTTTTGATTAGAATGACCACGTGAATATTAGTATTAATAATACTATTTCAATGATCATTAGTATATAGATTTTGGCTTTTTGTACATACACAAATAAAGTCACTTGATGTCTAAGAAAACTAACTTCCACAGACCCAAATAAGTAAATTTAAAATTGAATAAAAATGTGTGAGAAGATCATTGAAACAAAAGAAAAATGAGACTACCAACAGAAATGTTATTTTTCTATGCAATAGCATGTAATTCATAATCAAAGAACATCCCCTACAATATTAAAAGAGTCTTAATACTTACATGGGGCAGAAAAATATAAAGTGTGGAACATATGGTATAATCGTGATATTCATCATTTCGAATGAATATAGTTTTTTGGCTTATCATAACCATCCAATAAATAATCAAAATTACCTCATAAAAACTCCAATGAACTCACATAGGACAAATATTTAATTTGTACGATACAACATGCTTGGAATCCTAAGGATAACACGTGTTATTACAAACTTGATTTCATTTTGGTCAGCATAATTCTGTTTTTGTTGAAATAATGAAAAGTATCCCGTAAGAACTAAAAACAATGTATAAAAATATAGAACCAACGTAGTGTGAAAAGTTTATATTTAAGGGCCACTGGTGTTCTATATGTCATTAAATAGCAATATTCCCACAAATTTCATGTTATATTTTCTAGTGAATTCATGTTATAAATGATAAAAAAATAGTCTTTCCAATATCCAAAAAAGTGTTCTTAGACCAATTTAAAGCAAAATTCCAACATATAGGACACAGGATACTTTTAAGGATGAAGTTTATAGCATAGATGTAATTGTTATTCAGCTAAACTATGTAATAAATGAGCTAGTGCAAAATCTCTAAATGTCTATGTATAAATCTTGTGATAAAAAAATTGGAAACTGTGTTCCGATCAGTTTATCTAATTCAGCCTTTAGTAAGGCTTTTCATGTAAAAGTAAAAAAAAGTAAAGTAAAAATATCTTATTTTATCAGGCGAAGTTAGAACTAAGAAACCCTCTCTAACACTTAAGCTGCGTACAATGGCTTAAATGTGACTTCTGAACCACCACATACGGATATGAATTGGTATTTTAAAATTCTGTTGTAGAAACAAAAGATTTTTATGAAATTTAGATAGTAATTGACATACTTCTATACCCAAGCATGTGGGGTAACACCTTAGGCTATATTGTAGGCAAACACTTAATAAAATAGTAAGAATTAAAAGTAATATTAATGATACAAATGAACAGCAGCTTTCATCTCCTGCATGAAACGTTCATTGATTCATTAATTAAAAATTGTTTTTACTATTGAATTAATTATTTTGTAAATCATGCATCTCAAAGTGTAGGGGCTTGTAGATGTTTGCTAAATTCTGAAGACTGATATTGGGAGTGTCATAAGTATTATGTGCGAACAGTTAGACAGACAGACAGCTGATTGTAAGCTGGGTGTGTTATCTATAGTGTCTGCAAGTGCACAATCTATCCTCAGTTATCTGCTCTCATAGTCTCAGATCACATCACTTGCTCTTCAGCTCTTCAATCGTTTATGTCCATGGTGAGATTCTGTTTTGTAAGTTGCAAACAAGCTTATTGTAATGTTAGAGTAGCAAGATTTTTTTTCACTTTACCCTATATATTCACAAAGGGCCCTTACTTAATTGTTTGTATTCTGAAAGAATTATAGTGTTTTGTGAGTAAAAAGTAGTGATAGTGTTAAGTTGAGTTCATCACTTAAGATTACTGTACACTTCTGCAATTGGTCCGTTTTATACCAGGAACAATATACATCTCTAATTAGTTTTCACTCCATTCAGTTGTGAATGTATCTGTTTTGGTTTAATATTATTTTTAACCAACAGTACAAGTAAATTATATTGTTATGTTTCAGTAGTGTCTCCTTCAAAGTACAATTACCTACACATTGAGTGGTTAAAAGAATATAATAGTGAGTGTCCAACTTGTATTTTCGCCAGGTTTATTTGTTTGGATATTTATCGAAAACTCGATATACACCCTACTGGCCATTGAAGCCATATATTATTAATTTAATATGAACCCTCTTATTTACTTTGCCTTTGGATTTCCTTATATCCCGGGGACTAGTGGGAGTGGAGCTCAAAATATCTCTAAGAGACTAGTAGCTTATATGCTTAGCAATACTGCATGGTACTGATGTGAAATATAAGGCTCACTTAATGATTTTTAACAAGCTGGTAATTGCTACTTGTCTGTTAATTCAGAGAAAATTTTAAACCGTCTGGAATTGGGGACATCTACAGGTTAGACAGTTATCCATCCAATGGATCTCGTGGTAAATTTAAAAGGGGAAATATTATAGATACATCACTCTTCCTATAATTTCTATCCTCTCCTATTACAATTTTCTTGTTTTTTGTTTTTTTTAAACGTTGTAGGTAATGTAAAACAAAGATTAAATTTTGAGAGGCTTGTATCAGAAAAAAAACATCGATTTCTGATCTAATGAATGATGAAAAAAACATTTATTATAAAAGAATTTGCTGCATAAAAAATTTTTTTAAACCCAAAGTACAAATAATATTCATTTTTTTAAAAACCTTCTATAAAATTACAATTACTAAAAATTTTTTTTAAATAAAAACCCTTTGAATAGGCTTTAAAAATTGTTTAAGTGACCCTTGATTATTAAAGATAATAGACCTCACGTATATATGAGGACGTGCGGCAAAAATTTTTGTGCTTGAGGGGTGGGTTTTTGCGTATTTTTTTTGAGGGCAATGCTGTTCTAAATTTTTCGTTACCCCCTTTTTGTTTTTTTTAATGTATAATTCTATAAAGAATTGAATTACATTAAAAGTTTTACTTTTCATAGTGTACTGAAAATAAAATTTTTATTTATTGTGTAATATAATTACAATTGTTTCCTTTGTTTTTTGGGTTAGATAGTTACAGAGGGAAATTTTCAGTGCGAAAAAACAGTTTACCTTGGATGTCATATCTCTTTTCATAAAAATTTGACATTAAAAAGAATTAATTTTGGGGCCATTTTGTGTATAAACACGTTTATCAAACAACGTTCACGTACCTCAGCTGTGGTTAACCTACAATAATGATTTTAAACATTTTCTACCCAATTTTCTTATGACCTTTTATGACTTATATGACATGATCCAACTTTTCTTGTTTATAGTGCAGTCATTAAGCATTGTTGGCCAATTTTTACTGGAACCAATTGCATAAAATTTTGGAATTAGGTTCATCTTACCCTTAACTTCAAAAGTGAAAATGATTTGAACTCCGCAACCCCCCCTGGGGGGGGTTGCCCCCCTTTCTCGGGAGTGAATTTATTTTTTTAAAAAAAAACCCGTATGATAGAAGGCCTACTTTTAAGCAAAAATCTCTATAATTTTTTTGAAAAACCCCAAAATTTTTCAATTTTTTGGCAATTAAAATTCACAATTTTTTTACTTTTTTTTATCGTTTTTTTTTCAAATATCTCCAAAAATACTTTTAAATCAAAAAATTTTATAAAGAACACAATTGTAGCGGTTTAAAAAATGAACAATTTTTTTTTTTATAAAGTTTCAATGCAAAATTAAGCTAGATAAAAAAAAACAAAGACTTTTTTATTTTGTCAAAAATTAAAAACAGTGGGCAATGCCATCGGGGCGAGCAATGTTTTGGATTCAAAAAAAAAGGTTTATATCTTTAAATAAGATTTAAAAAGAACATTTAAAAGTCTATTGCATAAAAAAGAGTGAGCTGTATTGCAAAAAGAGGAGCATCTAATTTTTTTTTTTTTAAATCAATGGTTTCAAAGTGCCTTTCCACCAAAAATTTAAAATTAAACTTTTCCCCAGAATAACTTTATTATAAAAAATTTTTTTGTTTACATTTTTTGGGTGCTTCAGGACAAAATTTTTTTCAAAAAATCACAATTAAAAAAAAAATTAAATTTTTTTAAAAAAAACCTTTTTTTTAAAAAACCAAAAAAACACAAATACAATAAAAGGTGGTAAAAAATGTAGGATATTTCTGACAAACAATTTGGATTTTTTTTTTTTCTGTAAAACAAAAATTTACGGAAAATGATTGTTTAAAAAGCGCGTGGCATGCAAAACACCCTCTTGCCTTTAACCTTAAAAATTGAGAAAAAAGGGGTTTTTTTTTAAATTGCAATGAAGAATTTTTAGCTCTCTTAATTATCTTTACAATGGTTTTTTTTTAAATTTTTATAGCTAAAAAATTTAAGGATTTAGGTCAAAAAAAATTTTCATATTTTTTTTACTTTTTAATGAAAATTCGGACTGTGAATATTTGGAGCAATGTTAAGGACCAGTTAATAAACCCAAAATATTGTAATGTTTTATATAATAAAAATTTTGGGTCAATTTTTTTTGGAAAAGTAGGTGAATACATACCAACTTTCTTATAAATTTTATATAACACTTTGAGGAATTTTGTTAATTTGTAAATATTTTAATCCAAAAAAAGGCAATTTTTTACTCTAAATTTTAAAATTTTTTTTAAAAAATATTTAAATAAAAAATTTACGTTTTTTTTTAGGGGTGGTTTTAAGGAGAAAAGTAAAAATATCATAATCATTTTCGATGTGGAAAATTTTTTTAAATCCTTTTCTTTTTTATAAAAAAAAAAAAATTAACAATTTTTTTATCAAGGGGTATTTTTTCAAGGTTGAAAGGGGTTTAAAAAATTTCATAATTTTATTAAAAAAAATATAAAATATTAAAAACCTAATACTTACATCTTTTTAAAAATAAAAACCAAAAGATTTTTTTTGTGATTTTTTCAATTTGGGGGTTTTTTGAAGGGGTTTTTGTAATTTTTTCAAGGTTGAAAAATTTTAATATGGGAATTGTGTTGAAAACTTTTTAAAATTTCCCATTTACTATAAACTGTTTTTTTAGCGAAAAATGGCTAATGCGATTTTTCCTTAAAAGGGGTTTTTTCCCCCCCCCCTTAAAAATAAAGGGAGTTCAGATCATTTTCACTTTGAATTAAAAGGGTAAGGGGGCCTAATTCCAAAATTTTCATGAAAATGGTTCACATAAAAAAATTCGGGAAAACCCTTATTTTTTCCTTCAAGACTCACTACAAGAACCTCGAACCGGGGAAATTTGGGGCCCCAGGGTACCTCGGAAGGGGAAACCTGGGATAACACGGAAGTAAAAAAAAATCGTTCCGGGGCTAAAAATACTCAAGATATCTAAAACTAAAAAAAGTTTTAACTAAACTGTTTTTTTAGTTTATTTACAAAAATGTTATTTAGCAAAAAATGAGGGAAAAACGGTAACACTCCAATACAAAAACGTTTTAATAAACACTCAATTTTTGCACAACGAATACGTATGAAAAGCAACAATGTACAGAATTTTGTTACTAAGTTTTCCCTTTTTTAAAAAATTAAACAAAGAAATGAAAATTAATTTTCTGTACATTGTAAAAAATAAAAAAATAACAAATTTTTTCCCAAAAAAATCAGTTATTGTTTTTTGACTTAGATTAAGGATCTTAGGCTAGCCGCCCTGTTGCGCCAGTCGCACCCAAAAACTAAATCGTTTGTTGTTGCGGTTTCTTGTTGTTCAATGTAGCCATGCTCCCTCGATCGTTCTTAGACCTTTCTTATGTGATTTTTTTCTCAGTCGCCCCATCAGGTTCATCGCTGAAAAAAAACTTTTTTTTTTCTAACCGAAACCCAAATAAAAAGGGGCAGCATTGGAATTGGTAAAATTTATTTTTTGGTTTGATGAATGGGCAACATTTAACAAAATTAACAAATATACTGTAGTTGTGTTAAAAAATTGTGTTGGATTAGTTTTTATTTTTAAAATTTGAAAAAATAAAAAATCAAAAACTTACTTGTCATCATCTTCGGGTTTGGGTTAGCATCGGGATAATCAGTCATCATTTTGGGCCTGATCCTCACCCTTTTATCCCCTGTGTTTGTGGGGGGACCCACGGGGTTGTTCAAAAAACCGCCCCGGGGACATGCCTTGGCTGGTTTTTTTGGGGGACTGTCTCTTGGCGGTGCCTTTTCAATTCCGAAAAGTTTTCGCCATGAAAACCTTCTTATGTGTCCTCCCCAACGTTATCCCCAAACTTCTGAACCCAGTAGACAACATCTTTTTATTGTGATTAACTTAGAGCATCAGTGACACCCAGCCCGTCCTCTAGCTTCCCATGATTTCAAGCAGCCCTTTTTTTATTTTTGCTTTAAAAATTTCTAGAACTCCCGGGGCAGAGGCTGGTGAGGGCATAACGTTTGGGGGCAAAAATAAGGCTCTAATGCCATCGCTGACTACTCATCAGCATTGGATGGGACGAAGCGTTTTTCAAGAATAAGAAAGGGGCCCTTTCGAGGGAGTTTTTTGTTTTCCCCAAAAAAGCTTCAACGACTGGAAAGAAATTTCCCAAAAAACCTTGTTGAAAAACCGCGAGTCCATCCATGCGTTTTTTTTGGTTGTGTATGTGCGGGGGAAAGTGTCCACATTAGTATTTTAAAGCACGTGGCTTTTTATACTTGCCTATTACAACTGTTTGAGTTTCAAACTTCCTGCAGCATTGGCAATCCTAAAACTGTAAATCGATCTTTAGATTTCTTTATACCCGGAGCTGTTTTTCCTGCTGACTGGCTAAAGTTTTTGGGAACATTCTGAATTAAGGCCTGTTCATCACAGTTAATATTTGATCGGATGTAAGACCCCCACTCAAATCAATTTTCTTATTTTTTTTCAAAAAAATGTCACTTTAGTTTTTTATTACCCCCAAATTTTTCCCCCCGATAATTAAGTTGCCGATCCATAAAGGTTCTTCCTCGCATTAAAACCCCCGGAACTAGCGGTAAAAGGTTCATCGCCATCGCCAAAAGATTTTGGAAATCTAGCGCTTTGCCTGCAAAATAGGGGCCCCCTTATTGGCTTCCCCCCTTCTCTCTTCCGGAAAACCCTAAGAATAAAGCCTCGGAATTTTTTCATACTCACACTTTTTAAACGTTTTTTCTCTCTGAATTGCAATTGGGAATTTTTAACTCTGAGCACCCCATTTTCTAACTCAGCCCTCTCCTCCTCCAATCTCCGACGGTAACCTACCCAAAACCCAAGTCTTTTGCGACTGTTCTTATTGACTCACCATTGTCCAGACGACGAATCGATTTAGTTTATCTCTAAGGAACAACGACACGTTTGCGTTTAGCCTAAAATTTACACCTACTTAACTGCACTTAAAAACACAATAAAAAAACATTTTTAGAATTGACTTGTAAAAATAAACAAAGGACGCCACTGAACGAAAATGGCGTCTTTGGGGAGACCCAGATGCACGAACACACCCAGCTGAAAACTGTACACCCGGACAGCCCACTAGATGCGCAATAAACTACGGGGTCGAATCGGGGTGGGGGGGGGGAGCGAGTGGCTCAGTCGCGTCTCGGCTTGAAAAGTTTTGCATTGGTCCGGCGGCGAGCGGGTCGGGTTACAACACCTGCAGTGCTCTGGCGAGCGGTGTCGGGTGACAGTGCGTATGCATTCGGCAAAGTAAGCGCTAAGCTACGCAAAATTTGGCCGAGAAACACAAGTTGCCAACAATTTACTGACAGTAGTTTTAAGCATTGCAGGCTACGTGCGTATTGCGATAAAGGAGCACCCAACGCTCATTACGTA
>NW_025788004.1:0-11566 GCF_021130785.1 Homalodisca vitripennis
TTGGTAAGACATCAAAATCGTGTCATGCTTCTCATTTCTTGTTTTTATACAAACTAATGCATTTAAATATTATCTCATTTATATATCATATGTTATGTGTTTAATTTTTTTAAATTGTACCTGATGAAGCGTATATATATATATATATATATATATATATATATATATATTTTATATATATATACGAGGTATGGCTATTAAATAACGGAACTGATATTGTAAAAAAATGTATTTTCATTTTAAACATAATTAGTTATTATCACCTTCAATATACACCCCTTCTCTATCCCTGCAACGCTCCATGCGAATTTTCCATTGTTGGAAACAATGCTGAAAGTCATCTTCTGTCAACTCTTTCAGGAGTCTTGCCGCTTTTTCTTGAACAGCTTCTACGGATTCAAATCTCGTACCTTTCAATGCAGATTTCACCTTAGGGAAAAGATAAAAGTCGCATGGTGCTAGGTCTGGCGAGTAAGGTGGATGTTCTAACTGGGATGCTGTACTTGGTCAGGAACCGCTTGACAGATAACGCGGAATGAGCTGGCGCATTGTCTTGGTGCAAAATCCATGATTTGTCCTTCCATATTTCGGGTCGTTTCTTTCTTACTCTTTCACGTAGTTTATTAAGTACCTCAAGATAGTAATGTTGATTAATTGTTTGACCTTCAGGAACCCAGTGAAGGTACACAATCCCACGATTGTCGAAAAAACAATCGTCATTGCTTTAAATTTTGACTTGCTCATTCTTGCTTTTTTTGGCTCTCGGTGAAGTTGAGGTCTTCCAATGCATGGATTGGCGCTTCATTTCCGGATCATAAGTAAAGAACCATGATTCATCACATGTTATTATTCTTTCCAATAAATTTGGGTAATTTTCAATGGCATTCAAAGTGTCAGTACAAACATTTTTACGAGCTGCTTGTTGATCAATCGTAAGAATTTTTGGTACCATTTTTGCACACACTTTTCGCATGTTCAAATTGTCATGTAAAATTTGCCGTACACATTCTTTATCAATGCCTACAGATTCAGCAACTGCACGAATGCTTAATCGTCGGTCAGACCGAATCAAATTAGCAACTTTTTCGACATTGTCTTCCGTTTTTGATGTTGAAGGACGACCTGGCCGTGAATGATCTTCCACGTCTTGTCGACCATCTTGAAAATGCTTAAACCATTCAAAAACACGAGTCCGTGATAAACATTCACTGACATACACTTCTTTTAGTAAATTATAGGTTTCGGTAGCGGTTTTTCCAAGTTTAACGTGAAATTTAATAACAATTCGTTGCTCTATTATTACGCTAACCATTTTTTCCGGCAAAACAAAATAACAACACTTACATAAATGAAGGTTATGACACAACGATGTTGTTTACAGAAACGAGACTAATTGCATTCTGAAGAGGAAGTCTCAAACTACACAGCTGTTGGTCATTGTTGGTTGGCGCATGCGCACTCGTTCCACTGCAGCGTCAGTCCCGTTATTTAATAGCCATACCTCGTATATATTTATTTATGTCTGTCCGCACAATATCTCGAGAAAGAACTTACATATGTATAGTTACCAAATTATTACTATCATTTCTACATTGCAATAATAGGTAATCGTGATAATAACAAGAAAATCACAGTAAAAATAAATTTGATAACAAATTGAGTACAATCAATGACATGTAGCATAGTAACACATGTATCCTATTTATGCACAAGGTATTTTGAAAAAAAGTTTCATTCTTAACTATCAAATTTGATATGAAACTACATTTTTACATAGACAGCAATGAGCCCTATGTCTACCCATGCTTTTCAGCAGTCAATGAACCACAGGAGAGTTAATACTGAATTTAAATCACACAGTTTCAAAGACACGCCTGTTTGATTTTAGGTAGTACTTAACCCATTGCGGATCGTGAAAACGGCGCGCGCGCGGGCCTTAGAGTACGAATTAATCCGTATTGCAACGCAGCACCCGCAGTGTTTGCACGCCTACCTGCCTGCTTAGCGCGCTCGCTAATTATACATGTTTTGTTTGTTTATGTTGTTATTTATGTTATATAAACATTATACAGATCATATTAGACAAGTATATTATACTAGAAGTATATTCAAGTATATTCATAAATATCCTCGGAAGCACTACTTTGAGCGTTTTTTATTGATATTGAAATGATTACGCCTCAGACAAACAATTTGTCGCAAATAATAACGTTATTGACCGATAACGAGGGGAGTATTTGTGGACGAGTATCAGAGATAAGATAGGAAGCCAGTCCAGGAAAACTGACTATAAATATCTCCGAGGCTTATAACAGCGATAAGCGTTCAAAACAAATGAGTCATCCGTACCACGTCATCCGCGTGAGGGTCACGTCATTGTGCTTTTGGTCCACGCCTCGCTCCGCGTCACCCTCACGTCGTTGATCCGCAATGGGTTAATCAATAATCTATTTATAGTTTGAGTATAAATATTAAAAACAAAACTGTAATATCTTAATTTTATAAGGTAGCCCCAACTTCTAGCCCAAGTTTAGAAAAGAGAAGACATTCTGAGAAGCTCTACATTGAGGAATCTCTTCATAGTACATCACTTTAACTAGGAACTGTAAATTGTGAAATTAAAAATTACAACCTCAATTTTCCTAAAAACAATTGAGCTTAGCAAAATTTCCATTCTGCACCTATAATTATTCCTCCCCTTAATGTTACCACTTTTTATTTTGACTAAACTTGCATTTTTTGCATCAAAAAACATTTGGGTGACAAATTTTGTGATATAAGTATGTTGCTTTGGATGCAGTGATAAAAAAAAAACTTTTCCTGAGTTTTGGGGCTGTATCTTCTAAAAGGTGTGTATTCAAGCACATGGTCATATGAGAAAAGTGGTATTTTAACCTCTAGGATATATTAAGAAATCAGTATTGTATACAAGCAAATATTGTAGCAAGCAAGGAGTCTTTAGAAAGTTCAGTCAACTCCAAATAATTTATCTATGATACACAGATTATGTTTATAACATATTTTTCATTGAAAAATAAAAACATAACAATCAATAATAATAATTGTGGTGATGTTGTTTGTGTTGTGGTATAGAGAACATTTCGTGGTTGTTAGATCTAGGCACTAGCTAGGGTTATTTGAAGAGCTGTAAAAGGATTGAGTGAGTCTTGTGGCTTATGTTTCAGGATCAATCATGGCTGTAACCAGATCAAATGAACATGCTCCTGACAAATCTTCACGTTTCCTCGGGATTTGTATACAGAGATTTGGTGCAGGCTTGAAGGCTGATTTTACCCTAAGGAATGTTATCGAAGGCTTAGGTATGAAAAATATTGAATTAAAATAAGGTTTATATTTATTTTTCATGCCAAAACCATTAAATTTCCTTTAAAAACTTGCTGGGAGTTTCCATGGAAATTGAACATTCCAAGCGGCCTGGTCACTGGTCACCGGTGGCGGCAGACGGTATGAGCTAAGTGGTTACTGGTGACAAGCGGCACATCACTTCACATAAGCGTTCAGTACTGCATTACTACTAAGTGGAGCACGTTAAGCAGTTGCCACATTTGAGGTTAGGGGTTAGGTTTCTGCAATATTCCTAGAAGTGCTTGTTCTTGGATTGCACGGCGGGCTGTCCCGGTCACCGTTGATCTGTATTCCAAGTACTACTTAATGTGTTTTTCTTTATTTGAATCCTTGTAGTGTTATTATTATGGTTTATTACCCAACAATGGATTGTATTATTCCAGTGACAATGAAGACGATGTTATTGAGGACTCACATTCATCATATGTTACTAGTGATGATGACTTTCCTATTGATATTTCTATGTGGTTTATCAGTACTGCTGCAGGTTATGAGACCTCATCAGTTTGTTAGAGAGGAAGGTCTTCTGGTAACAATTCTCAGAAATGGAAAACCAATTGATTTTTTCAATCTATTAGTTGATGTTCTCCTAGAGCATGTTTGCAAACTGTCTAATGCTTATGCATTTCAGGTTCTCTATAAATCTGAAGTAACGCCAAAATCAAACAAGTGAAAAAATTTGACAGTGCCAGAGCTGAAGGCTTTTCTAGCAATAATGTTTCACACTGTTACTATTCGCTTAAATAGATTACTGGCAGGGTAATAAGCCGGGAATCTTCCTGAGAACCAGGGAAATTTCAAAAACAGTTTTTCCATCTCCAAGAATTTTAAAAAACCAAGACGTAATGTGAAAGCACCTTGAATCAAGAACTGATTAATCTCGAACATCGTATTTTACGTAATGTGGATCATGATATTATTCATGAAGATCGATATGTGGTTGCCTCATCTGAGGGATGTCTTCACTAGTATAGTGGAGTTTATCTTGGTTAGTTCTACTACTATGCAGTAGCAAGCCCCCTCCCCCCCCCCTTAAAACACATAACAATGCATTGGACAATTTAAAATCGCCCGACCATTTGTTCCGAACATCAGCAATTAACGAATGGTACGCATTAAGCAGTTAAGTGGTATTGGCCACGATACAAATGGGTTTTATGTATTTAAATATTATTCAGTCGTCGAAGTAGGGTCTCCAGATGATGTTGTCCAACTCTTATTCTTGAGTGAAAATAGTATATTGACAAGACATGTATAAGATAGATAGCACAGGCCTAAAATGTACAGTATTCACCCTATAAGTAAGGTTAATAGTTCGGTTTGTTGAATAACATAATATGTTCGACGGTTTGATAAGAGGTATAACCCGGTTTTGAGAAGACTTTTTGGAGAAGAAATAGTAGGTAAGCTGCAACAATTAATACCAAGAAGAGTGCATTTGCGTCCAAATACTCCACAGCAATGACAGAATGATCTGAGGGCAGAGCGCCAAATCTATTCTCTAGAATTGGCGGTGGTGGATAAGCGGCCTTGCCACTCTGCCATGTCTGTCGTGGCTACTGTTGAGTGTTCCCCATGTGTACAACACAAAATTCAATTTGAAGTTGGCGCTCAATCCAGTGCTCACCTCCCACCGCTTACCGCTCATATCGCGGCCGAGGCCACTGTTGATCTCTGAATAAGTGCTCCTCACATACATTCTGATTGGTCTTCAGATTACTGTACATAGTTAAAAGAAAAAAAGTGATGTTCTGTTATGATGTTATGGTCACATCCAAACATCGCTGAGCTGCGTTTACACTGGCAGGAAATTTGGCAAGTTTTGTTTCCGACTAAAAATCACGTCTAAACAGGTGCTAAAGCTCTCGCAAGCACTGTGGCAACCAGTGTCGGACAGTTGTTTGCAAGAACTGGAGATCAGTGTCGGCTATTAAAATTGCAATTATAAACATTGCCGATACATCACAGCTATGTGTGAACAGATTTCATATTGACCTTGGAACAACCAACAATACAACTGTGGTAAGTTCTCGTGAGTAAAATTGCTTAGCTTGTTCTCATTATGCGACAGCAGTTGTACAAATTCTCTCGTAACTTTACTTACCAGTGTAAACACAGCTTATGTTGTCGCCAGTTTACTTACAGCCAGCCGACTGAATCAACCACGCATGTCAGTTTTTGTTGTCAGAGTGGGATTGATTGGACAACGGCCAGAAATCCAGTCAGTTCTACAATCAATTATTTACCTGAACGACTTCCTCAGACGAACTGTACAGTTGGTTACGATAAACAGTCACCGCTGCACTCAGCATAAAGGTTAAATACAGTATTACAGTTGTTTATTTGGCTTTAGAATCGGAAATTTTCGCCCGGGGAAACCAGGAAAAAATGAGAATCTGCAAAGAAGGTTTTGATGTGTCCACCCTAACTGAACAAAACTGATAGGTCTCTTCAAATAAAATGGTTCAGCTCCTATATGTCCAGAGATCGGTTGTTATCATTTCTATGATGTTTGCACTGCAAAGTGTACCAATCGAAACTTTCTCAAAAGATTGAAGTGCTTGTTACTTATATCAGCAATAAAATGAACAATATTTACTATTCCACAAAATGAACTTTACCGTGATGAGGCCATGGTCCTTTGGGTTAGGACATCTATGTTTGTCGCCAATACATCACAGAAAGAGACAACAAATAGGGAATAAAACTGTATACAGTAATCGCAACATCATGGGCTAATGAATAAAATTTTTCTTGTTTATGCCAGTTCAGCAGATCCTGTGATGGGGCACCAAGGATACACAAAAGTGGTCGTTAAATGTACTTGAGGAGAAACTTGGTAATGGACACACTTTATATTATATTTATAGTATGGATAAATTCTGCAACAAGTATGTTTTAGCTGACTGCTGCTAAAACTTTTGCCCATACAAGGCATAGTGTGACTTGGACTTTTTACATGTAGACAGGACGCACATTCCCAAGATGGCCCATTTTGAGGAATAAGAGAATGGCTTCCTCATTGCCAAGACTTTACAGGTAAAAATAGTTTTTGTTTGGGGGGATGATTGTAGGTAAATGGAAATAGTTGCTTACCTATCTATCCACTGAATTTAATAATAAAATAGATAAACTTTCACAAACAAAAAAGACACCAAGAAAGAGAAAAACCTTTTTTTCCTTCCTATTGTAAACTCTAACTAACATGAGTGGAGTAGATCAGTCTGATCAGCTATATAAATCCAGGACCAGGTTTTGTGACTCCTTCTGATAAGATGATGGTACACACATCCAAAATTGTAAAAACCAAAATAGAGTAATTAAAAAAAACTTGCTTAATATGCTGGGCAGATGGTAAAGACAAAATAAATCCTACTTCTGTGACACATGGCCAGATAAAACCTGGTTTGAGCATTTGACATTGTTTTGAAAGGTTTCATCATCTCGGTTTTTTTAATTTGGACTGGTTTAAAAGAAGTGTTCCGTCCAGCTTCTTTTTCAAATCTATCCAAGCGGTCCTTGAGATGGGCCTTCTCCACTTCCTCTGGTTGCCACACATGTGGGTAACTCAAGATGCTTTTACATTCAACTCAATGTCAGGTTGTTTATCACAGCCTCCTCCCTACTCCTGGTATCAATTTAGTGGCCAGGGAACTCTTGTCTCACCTCGGGCAACTCCCCCCAGCTGGGTTCCCATGACTCGGATACCTTGCCTCTCCCTCGCATCCCATCAGGAACCGACAAAGCCTTTTTTAGAGAAGAGTGCTGCAAACGAAAGGGTGACCTAAGTAATCCTTCTATATGCTTCAGAATCATTCACCAGATCGTTCAGGGATTGAAGAGCAAGCTGTGCCAGATTGAAGTATTGCTGGAACTCTACTCTCCGGAGATTCTATGCTTATCTGAGCACTTCCTAAAAAAATCGGAAAACTTGATTCATTTTGTCTCCCTGGATATAGTGTCTCTGGTGGATTTTGTAGAGCCAATATGGAGAGGGGGAGGTGTTTGTATCTTACACTCGTGATTTCTGCAAGGTATCACCGCTTGATGTGTCGGGTTTTGCTGTTGAGGGTGTGTGCGAGTTGTCTGCAGTGAGGATTGGGACTCGGTCGTCATGCCGCGGTAGTGATTGTCAGTCTGTACAGACCTCCCGGTGGAGGCTCTGCTGATTAGGATTTCTTTTCTGCTGTCATTGCAGCGTTGTTTTGGGCATGTAAAACGGCGCGGTGACGTGGAGGGTTCTGACCGGAGATTTCAATGTGGATTTTTCAGGTTGTCGGCGGGCATCTGAGTGCTGGGAATGGTTGTGGTACTTGTCTCATCTTTTGGCCTTTATAGTGAAATTACTTCATTCACTAGAGAATACGGCGGGGTTCATGCTCTCTTATCGACAAACATATTTACCAAATAACCCTAGACAGGCAGGCTTCATCCACTGGTCCTTGTCACTGGGATTTCTGATCATTCTCGCACCAGTTGGAGAGCATCTCTTTATCGGTTTCTACCTCAGCACACCTAATTTAAAGTTTAAAACCCTGTAGATTCTTTTCCAGTAATAACCTCAGCATCTTTCACAAAATCTTCTTCCGATGAGAATCCTGGAAAGAAATGGTGGAGGAAGGGAAGTGAGGCGAGAAGTTTGATGGTTTCCTATCTGCTGTGGAGTTCAGCTTCTGCATTGCCTTACAGAAAGAAACATCCAAAGTTAGGACAAGGAAATATTGTGGCAGGATAAAACTTGATGAGGATCTTAAGAAACCTCCTTGATAGAATGTTATTCTCCTCTACTCATTGTCTAGGGATTTAGACTCAACTCATCCCCTCAAGAGATCTTTCATTGATCTTAGAAAGGAATTTAGATAGACGTGTCCACTCTGCCAAGGCTGCTGCAATTACTAGCCATTTACAAAAAGCCACCAACAAATCAAAAAGCATATTGGAATATTGTTAATGACATGATTCCTGGAAAATGAGTAAAGGCTTTCAAAGAACTTTTTGTTAAAGACGAGCAGGGGTAAACTGTTTGGGGACCCAGTGGCTGTGTCAGACAGATTCAACACGTTCTTCGTTGAGGTGGGCAAAAGAGTTAAAAAGTCATGCTGACTTCATCTGGGTCTATGTCTTATCGTTATTCCCCAGCTGAAAGAGTGTTGTTCGTCGATGGTTCTTTTTCCTGCAAATCGAAGGAGAAGTCCTTAAAGTAATCAAATCGCTGAAGCCTAGGAATAGCTCTGCGGGATTTGATGGAGAATATCATCTAATCTCTTGGAAGAATTGTGCTGAATCTTCTTGTTGGGCCACTGACATATTTAGATTAAAATTTGCTTCTGTTTGAGGAGGGAATATTCCCTACAGCTCTTAAATTATCTATCGTAAAACCCCTCTATAAAAAGAATGAGGCAGTGATCATGACAATAAATAATTTTCGTCCTATAGCTATTTTTATTCCACGTTTTCAAAGGTATTCGAGAAGCACTTTCTTGCAAGGTTATCTTCTTTTCTGATTTCAAACAATTGTTCTTTATGCACATCAGTCATGGCTTAAAAGAGGGTCTGTCTACAACAAACGCAATGTTTGAGTCCTATATCAGACGTAACAAAGGCTCTAGATAACAAGTGAACATGTGCATCGGGCTCTTTTTTAGACCCTATCTAAAGCCTTCGATGTGGTAGATCATACTTTGCTTTTGAGGAAACTGGAGTATCTTGGGCTGAGAGACAATGTGTTTGAATGGATAACATTCTTATGATGACTGGTCCGTAAACCAGATTGGGTGAGATTCCCTATATGGATGCTGACGGACTGCTAAAAAAAAAAACTTTCTCAATAACTAATTGTCAGAACCGGGGTGCCCCAGGGATCGGTCCTTGGTCCTGAATTTTTTCTCCTCTTTGTAAATGACATAGCCGGGTGAATTTCGGACTCCACACTTGTACTTATTTGCTGATGACACATCCCTCGTCGTTCTCCAGTAAGAGTAAACCACAGCTGGAGAATCAAATTTTCGTAGCACGGGGTAGCTCATTATTTCAGTGGCTGGAGGAAAACTCTTTATGTATTAATACAGCCAAGACCAAGCAAGTTTGATTTTGCAATCAGAAACCAGTATGGATAATGAATGTTTGACATATTATCATAGGGGATACCGTATTTAGGTCCGTCAGACCACTGTTAATTATCTTGGTGTTGTTTTTGACCGTCAATCTGAACTTCTCAAACCATATTGAGAAAGTTACAGGTAAGCTAAGTAGCATTAAATGTTTTTATTGTCTCGACTTGCCTGTATCAAAAGTCATGACATCTCTCTTGTTGGCTTAACATGGTCTGTTTTTACCCTTATTTATCTTATGCAGTACTACTTTGGTGCCATGAAAGCACCAGAGAGACGCGGTATGTTTTCAGGTTGCCGAAGAGAGACTGTTCGTATAGTTTTTTCACTTGGGCCGAAATCCAGTCATGCAGATCGCCTATTTTCGAGAGAAAGGCATAAGCTCACTGTTTCCATCAATATACATCCTTCAACAGCCTGACATTTCTAATCAAGAATTTTGGTTTATTTACTTTCTGCAAAATACACAATACTCATAGATACCAACTCCGTCACAACAAATAACATAACCCTACCTCGCCATCAGCACCACCTTTTTTCAGAAATAAAACATAATCCTCCATGCATATCATTGTTTCAATTCTCTATCCACAGTATGCTAAAGAATGTTAAGGAGCCCAACAAATTCAAAAGCCAATTTGAAAGAATTTTTAATATCAAAAGGAAACTTACAGTGTCCGAGATTACTTTACTTGAGAAGAAAGACTAGTTTTAGTATGTTATGTTTTGGTTCTGTAGGTAATGTTAAATTTAGTTATTTAGAGTAATTTTACTGTAATTTCTGACCTTCTCGCCTGTTGCAATCCTTGTATTTGTTGTTGGCAAAAAATGATTTGACTTTGACTTTGACTTAAATAAAGAAGACTGTATCCATGTGAGTGGTTTTGGTTTTGTACAGTAAGTTGCAAATAGACAGTATCGAAAACTACCCTCGTTTTTTGTAATATTTGACCGTCGCGTTATGTTTGGATCTATAAAGTGCACCTTTTGAATTGTGTCACGCAGACTGGTCAACGCGTTACCAAAATTTTGTTTGCTTGCTTCCCTGTGTCAATAAACATTACCATCATGCTTCTGCTAATCCATTGTGAATATTCTTTATAATGTTACTTTCACAATGTTACTCAATTCTAAAAATGAAGTTCTTGCACCAACACCTGTCCACTGGCAACCGGCCACTATAAATTTCCAGATGTGGACAGATCATGCCAGGATTACCATTTGGTGCATTGACACCTTCTTCCACATGTATTAAGTAAGGTTTTTGTAACAAGAACATTTTTTTTAGTTATCTTGGGTTGGTTGTTGCAGTCATTGTGTAGAAGTGGCATTCAAAGATTTCTTCTGAGTGCTAGACTTATTTGTGCCCTTAGTGCAGAGGTTCACTAAATTGTTTATAAATTGCACATAATATGTGAAACCCGAGTGTTACGTATTTTTGGTAATCTGTATATTTCCGCTGTTTATGAATCTGGAAATAAAAAATATTCAATGTATATACAAGGGCTATCCAGAAAGTAAGATTACATTTCGCTCTGGTGTGACCGCTATGGGGTGAGTTGGGAATGTACAGTTTGTTTATATGTATACAAACTTCAATTATAGCATTGTAATACAGGTGTTCAAACAATGTGGGAAGCTATTTTTCGCATGAGATTGAATAAGTAAAAATAGTTTCTCAAACTCGTAATGGTCTTATTTCACTTTGTTTAGACTCTATCTACATGTATTTTTTAATTTTAAAAGTCATAATTCAGAAAAGTTTTAAGTTACGCTTATGAAGTTAACAAATGAATGACCATACTCTAACTTTTTACAAGTAGATTATAATTGTATTAATATTTACTATATTATTTTTCATAACAAATAAAGATTATTTCAATTTTTCTCTTTTTATGAGTCTTCTTTTATATGTTGTTGTCGATTTTCCCCTCCTTATCGGTTACCATTGAAATTTTGCTTAAATACATTTTAGAATCTATTATAATTTTTTTTCAATTGAAAGTTACAGTCTGGAAAAATATGAAATTTTATAGACAAATATTCAAATTGCAATGCCGTAAGTTTGAAATCCTTTCTGAGTTATGACA
>NW_025788005.1:0-12638 GCF_021130785.1 Homalodisca vitripennis
CTGTGGTGACGAGGGTCCAGCCATCTCTGCCAAGCTAGCACACCCTAAAGGTAAAAATCAGCTGATCTACGTTTTTTCGTTTGCAAACTCCTTTTAATAATATCCCAATGGTTTGATAATAAGAGAATGAGAATGAGAAAGTTTATTGTCTTTAAACATAAAATATGCAATCGACAAAGTCATTCTATGCTAAAGCTTAAATCCCACTAGTACATATTGTGTACATTAACAAACTTGTCTAGCGGGCTTAGTCAATCAATGTTACAGGTAACAATTATTACATTCTTTCATCAACCAGGCTTAGCTCTAATTTAGCTAAAATTTAAAAAATGTAACAAAGATATAACAGAAAAATTAACAAAAGGATAAATTGTAATAGATAAATTATTAACAATTAAATAAATAAACAGGGGGTACTACACTAATTTTTAAAATCTTAAGGTACTAATATCACAGGCCAAATAACTTTGTACAGAGTAAAACGCTTTATCTTTGAGCCAATGTTCTAAAACTGCCTTAAATCTTTTTAATGTTACATGCCATGCCTCTTGAGGCAGTTTATTGAACATCTTTAATTTCATAATACAGTGACTACTTCTAGTTTTTTCTAATTTTATTGGTAACATTTCTATCATATGGTTTTTCCTAGTAGGATATCTGTGGACTTCTTGTCTAGCCCTGAGTGTTTGTAGATTTTCTTTAACATCAACCAAGCAACAGTAAATGTATAGGCTAGGTAGAGTCATTATCTGTAGTTCTTTAAAAAGAGGCTCACAGGACTCTCTTTCTGGGACATTTTTTATTACCCTTAGGGCTCTCTTTTGCCATATAAAAACCCTTTTTGAGAACCACAGCTATTACCCCAAAGTGTAATGCCATATCTAAGATGAGA
This sequence comes from Homalodisca vitripennis, assembly GCF_021130785.1. NCBI lineage: Eukaryota > Metazoa > Arthropoda > Insecta > Hemiptera > Cicadellidae > Homalodisca > Homalodisca vitripennis. Next base: position 893 of record NW_025788005.1, read on the forward strand.
ATGGAAAAAGGCGTAATAGGTAGTAATTAGCATATTCGTTGTCACAGAATTCAAAAGCTTACGTAAAAGAAATGTGACTCTAGATAATTTTTTGCATAACTCTTGAATGTGTTGGTCCCAGCTCAATCTACTATCTAGGTGAAGTCCCAACAGTTTTACAGGCTTTACATCTTTATAAATATAGTGATTCAAGGAAAAAATAATTTTTTCTGTTTTGTTACTATTTACAACAAGGTTGTTTGCTTCAAACCATTGTAATGCAGTTTCTATGGCTTGTGTTTCGTCCTCAAGCAGTGTATCCAAACTTTTATTCCAGCTCAAAAGTGTAGTATCATCAGCGTATAAAACTGATGGGCAAGGTAAATTAAAAGCTATGTCATTCATTGATATGATGAATAAAAATGGTCCAAGGACAGATCCTTGGGGGGACTCCTGCATTCACACCTTTAAAACTTGATTTTTCTTGGCCCTGGACCACCATTTGTTTTCTATTGTTAAGGTAAGATGCTAATAAATCAAGTTCTTTATTCTGTATTCCATATGCAAACAGCTTTTTTACTAATAAATTGTGCGAGATACAGTCAAAAGCTTTTGTCAAGTCAATTAAAGTAGCAGATGATATTAATTTGTTCTCAAAATTAAAAATAACTTGTTCCACAAGTTTTTCTACTGCTTTTACTGTATTTCGCCCCGGTATGAAACCAAACTGTTCATTACAAAAGAGGCTATTTTCAGTAAAATAGCCGTTTTAACTGTTGCTTAATACAAGACTCCAATAATTTACTAAAAATGGGAACCAGAGATATTGGTCGATAGCTTGATGGGTCATTTTTGTCTCCTTTTTTAAATATTGGAGTAACTTTAGCTATCTTAAAAGAACTGGGATATACACCGTTCTCTAATACCCTATTAAAAAGAAAATTGTAGGGGCTCTAAGATTATTTATTTCAATAATTTCATTTAACAATAAAGTTTGAAAACCCAATAGTAGTCTTCACTACGGAGATGTATATAGATTTTGCACACTTTTTAGAATATCAACTTGACTAATTGGTTTCCATTTAAATTGTTTTCCCATCCTCAGAACAATTTGTGACATATGTATTTACATAATTAATGGCTTGATTCTCAGTTACATTTCTATTAGAACTACTTAAACCTAACTTACCTACTAAATTAACAAAATAATCATTAAACGTTTCAGAATCAATAACACTAACTGGATAGTAGGGCTGTTACTACAATTGCCATTATTTGATTGAGCTTTAAGTTTATTCCAGGCGGCTTTACATTTTTATGAAGCATTGGCAATAAAGTTTTCATTGGCATGTTTTTTTTCTAAAGATTTTTTGTTTTTGTAAATTATTTTTGCATCAGTATTATGCTTCTTTATGTTTACTTTAATTGTATTGTTCCCATTACTGTTCTTGTATCTGTCATAAAGTTTAAAATGTTGAATTCTTTCATTTTTTTCAGTTCTGGTGTAAGCCATTTAATTCTTGGCCTGTTGGGATTTTTTAATTTAACATGTTTAATTCGTACAGCATCTGTTATAAGAATTTGTCAAAGACAGAAATAAAATATTCACTACCCTCTTCTACATCGGAAACATACAATATAGTTGCCCCGTCCAGTCTCTTAAAACTACACATGTCTTTAAAGTTTAAAAATATGGTTGTAGGGGTTAAATCTCTAATATTTTTTATATAAATTGCTTGGAATTATGAGGCCCTAACTTTATTTGCAAGAGATAGAGCCATTACAGCGTTATGCAAAAACACAGCTGCATGATCTGACAGATGTGGTTCAATAACCTGACATTCTGTAATTATCTTTGCTAATATTTGTAACCAATATTATCTAGTACTGCATCTCCCCTAGTTGGAGTTGTTGATTACAAGCAATATAAAATTAAATGATCTCAACAAATTTCGGAGGGAAAGACTGTGGATTCCTGACGGTTATTTTACTAATATCTTACTATTGAAATCTGCTGAAAGTATAAATATTTTTTATTCACCGGTAATTTTTTTATTAACCAATTGTAATAAAAATAGCTTCTACTCTAATGAAAATCCCCCAGAAAACAATTTTAACATTAGTGTGTCAGGTGTTCTGTATAAAGAAGGCAATTAAAAGATTTAATTCAGGCAAAAGTACTGATGATTATTTCAAAAACCAAAGTCATAATGCAAAACATTGTTACATCTAAAATTTTACATTCACGTTTTCCTGTCTGAGCATAATATTCGCTCGCACCCTCTCTCTCTATAACAAATGTTTTACCTTAACAGTAACTATCAGCCCAAATCTATACCCACCGGGGAGTGTACAGAGAGATATCTCTTCTTCACAAAGACCAATGTTCACAAATAAGTCAAACATATCATGAGCTAGTATTACTCTAAGAATAAATCTAGTGAGGTCAAAGCTTATTCCTGATTTGATTTGGATGTTTTAAAGTGGAGTATACTTAAGGGTTTGTTGGTTCCTTGTCCTGTTTGAGACAACAGTTATGGGTCCGTTAGCCCTCGAGGGTGTTTTGAGGTCGTTTCCCGAAGTGGGCCTCAGTGCCGGGTGGAGGGGGACTGATCTCCGACTGATGCTCAACGTTCAGAGCCTCCTCAGTAGTTGTCCTTCTTGGTGTGTCCAGTGTTTCCCCACAATTTTCTTTGCTAAGGGAGTTTCAGTCGATCACACCTTTTACCCTTCAGATATTGAATGAATGTCCCTGCTGTAGTATGTAGGTGTCCCTTCCCCTGCTTCACTTGCTTCTACACACATAACATTTCTATAGTTTTGGCAGAAGTCCTTTAATTTTATCGCCGGTTTTGTTTCATAAACTTCTCCATTCAACTAACATGACCAATCGGCCAAATCCATACCTCTTTGGAAGGTCCACCACAATAACATTAGTCTCCTGTAGTTTTTTTGTAGTGTATGATGTTAAGTTTTAGCAAAAACTTCTTTCCGCTTCATTCCTTGCAACGTCATTGGTCCCAACACAATACCAATCAGTACAAATTCAGATTTTTCTTTAATTTTTTTTCTGCTATCTATATTTCTTTTATTTAGTACTATCCCTTGCTCGAACCACCTGGTCTTTTACAAACACCTACAGCTTCACCTGTAGTATTCCTGACTTTGTTTTAATTGCCAGGCAAGGTTTAATAAACTGAGGTATTAAAACTTTATACCAACAAATCATTTTGCTTTATTATTCCAGTGTCACAAATGTATCGGTACATAATATTACAAACACAATAAATATGTAAAAGATTAATAAATTTGGACCTTCTTGATCTTCTGATAAGTTTAATCATGTTTGCTACGATTTAATTAAAATATGAGTTTATTTTCTTTGTCAACTATGTGTTTACAACCTAGAATTAAAACAGTTACTTTTACCATCTGTACTATTAATGTTTGATTTTGTATCTATATTTTTTGTGTAATAGAACCTGTCGTGATAGAGAACTTCATTTTTCGTAACACAAAGAAGGAAAAAAGGAAAGAAGAAAAAGAAATGTGTTTTCTGGAAGCTCTAAGTTGGGTAGAATTGTTTTTAAATATTTTGGCCACAACGTTATCATAAAAATATAAAAGGCCCAATCCCCAGTTTCCTGATTTTTCCGTCCGCACTTTTTTTCTGCCATAACATTGGCTCTTTGGTTTGTTTTCAGTGATTGTGGTCATTCATTGCAAGACCTAACAAGTAGTAATTTAGTTTTTTAAGAATATTCCACTTGCACTAAATAAAGATTTCATTAATTATATTACACGAAGGGAATTCAGTCCAAAAGTTTACTTGAATGAGAGTGTTATAAAATGAGTCAGTTTTCCTGTGTAGGACTTTATTTCTGCATTACCTTTTCAGGTTTGGCAATATGGCAGCCTGATAAAGAACAATGTACTTTTGCCGTAATGGAACCAACAATCCGATCCAGTGGACCCAGACGGTATCATAACATACAATTCGATAAGGCCGACCACCACCCAGTCCACCTCAATCGTATGGGCATACCTTACTACCCTTGCCAAGGTGGCCATATACCAGGCCTCAACTAGGTAACTTATATATAAAATTGTGTTTTACAATTTAAGGTTTTAAGAATCCACTGTTTATAGGTTAAAATAAACGTTAACTCAGTATGTCAACGTAATGTTTCGATGTTGCAGAGCTCAGCTGCTCAGTGGCCCACCAGGTCTTGTCCTCTGAGGCCCCCCCTTGTATGGGCAGTCCTCCACTTCATAGGACGACCGGACTCGTGCTGAAATCTGACAGCTGACAGTGAAGGTCAAGGTCGTGGCTGGGCCCTACCCCTCTTCTCCACTGCCACACCACCCACAAAGGAGCGTGACCAAGAAGGCAAAACCGGCTGATTAGGCTGGAGAACCCACCACAAGAATCAGGTCATGCACAATTGGTTTAAAAGGGTTTTTTTTTAAGCTGAAAATACAATCAAAATTACTGTAATAGGGCATAAAAATTGATTTTTGAGATAAAATGGTTAGATCTTGATAAACCTCCTTATAAGTTAAATAATCGTTTAACCCTAGAAGTGTCATGCTCATTTACATAGTTTTTATATATTTACGTAAGTTTTTGAAATATGTCTTTTTTTTTGTTTTGTAGGGCTGGGGGGTTAACCTTGGGGGGTGTGGTTAAAAATGCATTATAACTGCAAGAACGCATTGGCCTTACCTTAACCAAGCGATACAAATAGAGTGGGCTCCATCTAACAGGTTTTTCCGTGTGAGCAGAACCAACTCAGTCATTTCAGTCAACTAGTCTTAAAACCCATGTGTCTCGTAGACCATGAGCTTCTAGCGCGTAGCATTACCATGATTCAGACCACCAACTGGTTGAAATCTTCTGTCGCATATCGAGCCATCAATTGACTGCAGCGATGTCATCTTGTATATTCCAACAGGAAAGCCTCCGAAGGCAATGCTGCAAAACGCAAAATTCCATCAGTAGGAAACGTGTCTACCCACAAGTCGCGGTAACCCCAAGATGGAACCCTTGAGCAGCCTCCGCTTGTTGACCTCCCTGCCTGTGTTCACCCATCTGGATTGTCATAAAAGACCCAGACTGTCCGAGTCTGTCAGGGTTATGTTGTTGCATCATCCTGAGCAAGATACGCTGGGATCCTGAGATGTTCATCTCCCAGACCTCCAGTATGTCAATACCATCTTCTGCCGAATTAAAAGTATTCTTGATGGTCCTAGAGAAAGCTTCAACAGTACTATCTCCCACGATTAGTATTCCTCTGCAGTTGTCCACTACCCTGAAATGCACTTAAACACTTCCTTGATTGGACCCACGAATGGTTTACTTCCCACCCCACCTGAAAGCCAGTACTGCCATGCGGAGAGGTCACCAAGCCCTCCTGAATGCCCTTGGTCTAGATGTGGCATTTGAGGAGTGTTTCTCCAACCAGCTTTACTGCAACATCGAACAGTACAGAGAGGCTTGTATGCTGATTAGGTGCTTCGAATCCCTCTTGCCCTTTGCACTCCACCAGCACTCTAGAACGCTGTTTTTTCCAGCATTTTTTGGAAAAAAACACGCTTTCCTACAAGCTGCGGCTGTAAACATCCTTAGGTAACACATTCTTTCCAGGCACATCTCCATAGTCACCTTCGAGCACTTTAAGATGGAATAAGCCATCTGGCCCTGGAAGCCTTCTTTGTTTCAAAAAGTTTTTTTGTTCTGTGCAGCTTGCTTTACATTCTTTCTCCTGGTTGGTCACCTCTGATCCTCCCCGAGTAAATGTGGCTTTTCTTTTCCTCCTTTGTTGGCAACTGACTTCTTAGGGCATGGAGGCCATCGCAGACCCTTCCGTAATAAGGCCATAAGAAAAAAATTTGCCTCCACCAGGTTCCTCGGTCTGAGTGTCTTGAGCCCCATCCAGATATCTCATTCTTACCTGTCCTCGCAATACCGTCTGATAAGCACTTCTTCATTTCATGTTTTCTCACAGCGATTCCCAACATCTGATGGATATAAGTTTAAATGTAGTGTTTCAACATGTATAGTTTCGTTCATGAAATGTTCCACACTTTAATTTTGTTTCAGAATTTCCGGCATGTTGTGACAGTTCTACCGAGCTCTAGGGACAAGTGCTGGCCTTGGCATTTAGTCCCAAGTGGAACAGGGTGTGATTCATTGCAGACGAGCGATTCCCAGGAAATGTGCAATGCAATTATCGTTACTGTGGTGGAGACCCTGCTGGTTAGAATGGCGGACTTTGCCGGAAGAGGTCATTTTCTCTTCGACTAAACGGTAATTGTGCCCTCAAAAACCACATTGCCCTAAAAAAACGTTATATTTTATTTGTCCAACTTTGTAGGTCTTTATTGGTTCTGTTTATACATTTTGGTAGGAAGGCTATTTAATCCTGATATGTTTACAGATATTATAAAACGTTAGTCATTTATTTTCAAATACTATTGTCAACATCAACTTTGTCCACAGGGGACTGTCGATTGCATGGCTAATAAACAAGTTCAGGGTCAACTATTCGCGTGCTCAGATTGCTTAGGACCGAGTCCAGTGTCAAACTCTCGGGAGACTCTCAATGTTCCCCACAACTACGGCTCGCTTTACTCTACCATCTCCCGCTCATTGCTGTGTCTCCAGATGGTGTGGTCCAACATTTGCTGGACCTCAGGTACACATGCCATATTATTTACTGATTTAATTTTTTTAATTTTATAACCAATGATTGTAGATCTCAAAACAAACAGAGTTTGAAAAATGTATGTGGTTACTAATATTGCTTTGCAAGTTTAATAGTCAATATTATTCATGAAGACAAGTTATCTGCCAGGAACAGTGGAATTACAACCATTGTTTTATACCTTTAAAATACACCAGGACCGTGTACATCAATAAAGCCATCACTAACTCCTAAGATTGCCCCTTTCTGTGCATCCATGTCTGTTTATACATTGATTAATGTAACCATTATCCATTGTAACCCTTTGTGTATAGCAAAAACTCGGCATTAAATACTGTCAACCGTCTTGAGCCTGGGTCAAACAAAGTTTTGTAAAAAATACATGTTTTTCTTGATACATTTTGGAAGTGTAAAACTAAGTATGATAGTGAATTTGTATCAAATAATTTTATACATAATATAATTAAATTGGGTCACGGTTTTTGCTCTAATTTTGTAGAATTATCCTGAATAACATTTACGAACAAATTCATATTACCCATTATCACCAATATAAACAGCTATGAAAGGTTTAATAATAGTTTTCACTAGAAAGTGTTGTTATTTAAATTAAAGGACAGTTTTTCCTCTGTGATATCATTTTATAACTATTGATAATTTAGGGTTCTCAAGTGAAATTTGGATCAGGTATTAAGGTTAGCTCTCCTAAATATAAGTTTCTCTCTAATTAATAAGTTCTGAAGTAGCTTATGTTACAAGCAAATCCATTTTAGATGATTTTTTAAAACTGATAATACTTTTAAAAAAAAAAGACCCATACATTTATGTAAAAAGAAAGGGTTTGTTCTGCAGGGAGAATCCCCATTCCCTTTTATCTGTGGCTCTGGAACACTACTTTGCGCCCACTCATGATTGAGAACGGAGAGGAGAGTTTCGTATTCCTTACACACCAACCGGTGAGGCAGTTACATATTTAACCGGTATACGGACCAGCACAATCGACCACCGCTGCGAGACATCGAACCACTGGCAAGTACTACGCTTACCACCTTCCTCATACAGCAAAGATACACCCAGCTTCAGGGCAAAACTGTCCCACAGTCACTGGAACAGTGCGGGCAACAAGATTCCTGTTCCTGCGGGGACTGGCCTAACAGCCAATGTTGTAAGTCTATTCAAGGATCAAAAGTATTAAAACACAATAAGAAATTGAATGCTGGGTTTTTTTCCAATTGGTTAAATTAAGCATATTTTTCTGCCCATAATTTTCCATAACCTTAATTTTTATGTTTTTTTTTCTTTCGAAACAGCCAAAAGACAAACAGAAAATATGCTTAGATTCCAAACAATGTTTTTTTTTATTTAACTTGTTGTAAAGTAATACCTTATTTGGCGCCCGACTACATGTTTAAACTCTCGTTGAGTTTCTTACTGCAATTTCTATAAACCCAAGCTCTAGTATGCACTTTTTATTTTGAAATATTAATGGTTTGTTAATATTATGAAGATAAATATAAACAAAAAACAAATACATGTCTTATAGCAGTACCTTAAAAAATTAGCACAATTACCTAAATTATTTAATTTTTTCCCCCAAATATAAAGTGACGCAACTTGAAATGATATTATTTTTAGATATTTCATAGCAACATGTACCCAGTCAATTCGTAAAGTCCGTTGTTAACACGATAGGGTACATGTTGCTATGCTCATTTCCTTATTGTGATTTTATTGTTTGCCTGTCTTGGAGATTTGTTAAATTTGATTCCACACTTAAATAAATACCTCCAGACTTTTGTATACCCGTTTGGGCGCACAATTTCTTAATTTTTGGTAAATTAGTTTTTAAGATACCACTTGGGGTACACAGAGAAAAATAAGAAAACATATCAAATGGTTTTTTTGTCATTATTTTGAAAAATTCAATAATACAAAATAAAAAATTCAGAGAAAAAGCCATCAACATGAACAATGTTAAATAACAATTTACTAATATTTCAAATTTGTACTCTTTTTGGCTCAAAAGTTACATTTTTTCATTTTAAAAAGTGCTTTTTTAATAAAATAATTTAAGGACAAACTGATATAATTAACCTTAATTATTTATTATTTACTTCCTAAAAAGTAACAAGAAATTTGCTAGAAAAAGACCCTTTTAGATCGTAAAAACAAATTTTATATTATTCATAACAACAATATGCTGATCATAAAATAAATTTGCTTTTGTAGTCATTCCCTTATATGGTGACCATCTATCCAATGTCAGTTCTACTTTTAGCCTAATTACGCAGTTTATTAAATATTTTGATACTATTTATTTTTTAATTTTAAAATCATCGCATTTATTTAATAAATTTCCAATTTAAAAGTTGATTATCATTTTCCAAATTGCTATAAAGACCAAATATTAACACGTTTATTAATTTACAATCTGTACAATTGTGTACCAGGTGAGTGCGATAGAGAACACCCAGGACCACAAGTGCGAGCTAAACATCTCTGGAGTGGGTTCCTGACCAAGTTCTCGGAGAAGGGACGCTCAGAAGTGGTGCTGGATTACGACTCCAACACTGGACTGCTGACCAGTCGTGCTGACTTGATGGCTGGGGTACGTTAATGTCACTGCCATGGGCGTACATAAGAGGGGGGCTTAATACCCCCCTGAGCTTTTGAAAGCAAACATTAAAAATTAGACCCAGTACTTTGTTTTAAGCTAGAATACATTTAAGAGGTCTAAAAGCTCATTAATTTCTCGGGGAAGATTTCCGAGCCCCTTTTTTTGAGGGTGCTTTATACCTCCTAAACCACCCAGTGTGTCGACCTCTCAGAAGTAATTTTCTATTTATGACTCCACTGCACCATTTTTTTTTTCTCTTAGAAGCTTATAAATTGCACTTAGTCCTGTAAGAACCTTTGCGCTGCTTCTGGAGTGATAGGATATTCAGGATGGGTAAGGTTAGGGAGTAGGGGCCGCTTCCTATCGAGATCCATGAGGAAGAATTAGGGCACTACATCTCAATGTCATACCGGAAGAAGGGGAGGCCAGCTCTGAACCAGCCTCTCCAGTCAAAGTAGGCAGGGGGTGGCACACCCTTGTTGAGGTTTAACAAGAGCCTCTGAGGTAAGGGAACAAACCCCACCAACTCCAACAGTCATCTTCCACAGTAGACTAGACCTATCGAATTGCCCATGAACTCCAGAATCTCCACATTTGCGGTTAGTGATGTGCCGTTAATGGACATCCATAAGGTTGCCCAGATTGAAGTGGCAACATCGGTTTTTGCTGTGCCCAGTGGTGGGTTCAACTGGTAGGTATAAACCAGCCAGAAGTGATCCCTGCTGGGTGCTCACTGCACCATACTGTACATCATGTACAGAGTGGACTGATAAGAAAGGTTAACAAAGAAATACTTTTGAGCATTCGTAAGTTTTAAAAACTAAAACTACACTTCATCACGACAATGTTTTGTTTATTAAAGTAAGACTTTGAATATTAACTTTATATACAGTTTTGCTATTGCCTCAAGAGCCGGCTGATGTAGAATGACCTCGAGTTTTTTCCCCCATAAGAACGATGTTAAAACCTCATGCAGTTTACGCACTTCATTTTTTATGGGAGATGTTTCATTTTAAAGATATAATTAACATGCATTGGAACGCATTTTAGTATTTTCATGGTATAGTACAACAAAGTTTGTGAATTTTTCAAAACAATCCATAAAAATATTTGTTTTAAATAAGAAGTGTTCTAATGCGTAGTAACTATCTTTAAAATGAGACATATAATTCTGTGACTAAAAATGAGGGTGTAAAATTGCATGAGTTTTAACAGTGTTCTTATGGGGAAAAGATCAAGATCATATTACTACAGCTGACACATAAGCAGCAAAGTTATAAATAAGTCCTTAGCACAATTTGTTCTTGAGTGAACTCCTGAGTGACAATATTCACTAAGGCTCAGCAGAATCCTATGGATGGATATGCTACATAATCAAACTAATCTTGTCTATGTAGAAATGAAGCTTTGTACAAAATATTAAGTCCATACTCCATTTTATTCTCGAGGTCCAGTGGAAAGTTAAGCTTCACTTATGCTCAGTCAGATCCCATAGAAAGATACATACCATCAACCTCCATGTTGCCTTCATACAAACTTTGAAGTCTATAACTCTATGCTAGTTTTCAAGGCATCTTGTAGACACACAGACAGAAATGATATTTTTCTAGAACCCCCTCCCCCCCTGAATGATAGGCCAGCTAATTATCTAATGTGTATAATGTTAATTTTACAAAACTTCTGTTGATTATCCGATAATTGATCGCTTTGGTTTCCTAGGGTGGATCGACATTCTTGTTACCAATACGACAGCCTTGGCCGAGTTTCCCATGTAGTGCTACCAACTGGTGAGAGTATAAACCTGGCTTCTCGGCTGACAGCTGACGATGAGCTGGAGGTCCAGATCTCATCCCCGGTCCAGGCCTCTGTCAACATGGACTCTTCAGTCCATGTCACCACCATTAAGATGGAGGGCCACAGTCATAAGAGGATGACCATTAGAGATGGTTTGTAACAAAGTATTTTCATGTAGTAAGTTCTTCATCAGTGCGAATCTTGTTAATCTAAAAGTTTGTGTCAGTTTTGGATGGCTTGTAAATATACCAAAATTTATAGATTATAGCTAGGCAGTTTACCCGTGGCTTTCAACTCTCTATATTTCTAAAGGCCTCATTACCTTTTCTTGAGTGCAAAGTAAAATTATGTAGCAAAACAAAAAAACCAAGCCAACATCCAATTCAAAAAAACTTGCTTTCACCGCACCTCTTTCTCAATATTTACGTTCTGTGTACATTTTTTCAAGTCCCATGCGAAGCGATAGTTTTTGTTGTTTTTGTCCCGAGTAAAGATAAATTACATATACCATTCGGTTGACGACTGAAAAGGTTGTAGGTTACCTATTGCAAGTCCGCAAACAGTCAGATACAAACGATTACAATTCACTTTCCGCTCTAAAGCTAATTTATTATACGGTTAAAAAATAGTTGAGTTTAGTTTGTTGCAA
>NW_025788006.1:0-12779 GCF_021130785.1 Homalodisca vitripennis
TATTTGATGTTATAAAGGTCGTATTCTACAGAAATTATTTTACTTCCTGAAGATAATTCACAAATATCTGGACTTCCAGCGCGAAAAGAAAAAATATAAATCCTATTTTAAACCAAAAATTACAAACTTGTGAACGGTCAAAGTGCGGAAACACAAGAACACTTCTGAAACCAGATTGCAAACCTTCACAGTTGATGCTCCGAGAGTTGACTACTAATTATTGACACACACTCAGTTCAGAAATTCCCAATTTTTCGAATAGATTTTCCAGTCCACCCCTACACCTCACTAAAGTAAATGTTATACACCCATGGGATAGTCTGACAATTTACGAGGATTTAGTGGTGATTTTAACGTTAAAATGCGCGTAATTTAATTAGATAGGTCTGGCTCTCCGTTGGATGGATAGCTAGACACGGAAATGGTAAGGTGCAGCAGACTAGAGGTGTGACAGCTTCGGAGCTGGAGCTGTTTCAACTCAAGCGCTCCGCTTGCTGGAGCGGAGCGGAGCAGCGCTCCGAGTGACTCTCGAAACAGCTCCAGCTCTAACCATATATATTTCATATAATTAGCTCTCTCCGAGCGACTGTGGAGCTATCAGCTGTGGCCCTACAATTTGTTGACACAACCAAAACAAAACCAGTTTCAGTTTCAGTAGGAGTTCTAACGTAGACATACAGTGAAAAGTGATATTTTTGTGCGGTTTACGAGAGTATGACTAGATAATTGATTGGGTTTTGTGCAGTTAATAAACATGGCATCAAAAGTTACAGAAATCTAAGACAAGTTTCATTTTGGTGTCTCATTTTACAGTTATTGATGCTAACCTTAAAAACGGTAGAGTGTGAACAATTGTGGCTTGGTTATGTTCTACCGTACATCAACGTACAATTTGAAGAGGCCATATTAGAGAGAAAACATGTCGGAATTACTATGAGTGTTATAAGTTCAAATTCAACAAAGGTGTAAGTGATCCGAAATTGATTTGAATGTTACAACCAACACTGGACCAAACCGATTCAGAAGCCGCTTCATTTAGTAACTTTGCAAACAGAAAATGAACCTCAACCATGTGAGTTGCCTTCGACTACAAATTAGATAAGCCAAAGGGAAGTGCTGAAACAAACACACTCTATCGAGAGTTTATATACACAAACAAAATGAATAACAACCAGAAAGAAAAAAGGTATGAATCTGCGTTTCTAAAGCTATCTTTACAAAGATTTCCAACCGTTTTCCCATTATTGAGTGAGGACTCTGGTTTTCGGGAATTCGTTACAGCTTTAAACCCTTCTTTTGAAATTCCATCAAGGAAAGTGGTTTCAAAAAACCTAATACCCACCTACGTACGACAAATAGTAAGGCTTCAATTAGCTGAGTTAATGAAAAATGTGGAAAACATCTGTTTAGACGACAGATGCATGGACATTCGTACGATCAATTGAATCGTATATAGATTCTGTTACAGGGCGCTTTCATTACCAATGAGATTTGTGTGGAAACTCAGTTCTACTAAGCGACTGTATTTTAATGGAGGGCTCAAAGACTTCTAGCCATTTAGCCGAAGAAATCACAGAAAATAACGAATTTCTATAAAATCACTCAGACAAAATGCTAGTTTGTTGTAACAAGACCAATCGCCTCCAATGACGTTGGAGTCCATAAAAAGATGTTTTAATGTGGAGTCATTGGCGCGTGCGTATGCACATACTCTTAACCTAGTGGTTCAAGATACCCCATATCAAAAGGTAGATACAGTAATCACCCAAATGCAAAAAGGATTGTCTCATTGTTTTAATGAAGATAGCAACGCCGCGCCACTGAAAAACTATTAAAATACCAAACTCAACAATGGCGTTAAAAAAGACCCTAAAAGCGGCTTTACTTCCAAGATGTGGGGAGTAAAAAAGAACGAGATGGAACCAGCACCAATATTACATGCTTTGGTTAGATTTGTTCAGTTAAAAGAGGCTTGTTAATAAAGCAACTATTGGCATTGCAGGGACAAAGACTTGCGCATCTTTAATTTCTAATGAGCTATGGGAAACTTGTGCAGTGGACCTTGAGAGCAAAGTTCCCTAAAAACCATTTGAAGAAGGTCACAGCAAAGATGAGTGGGTGAATCCTACTTCACTTGGAAGTCAAATAATTGTTTTGACGCTTGGGCTGCAAAATGTTTTGCAGCACAAACCCTATGTTAACGACTAAATTTGCACCCTGATTCAATACAGGTAGTACAGAACCTGCTCATGGGGTTATCAGCCAGATACCATGACATTGAGTACAAACAGCAGTTAGTCAGTCAGCGTTAATACCTTTTTGGACCCAACAGGTTCTCATATTGTTATGCATTTTCTGACGGACAAATGTCAACAGTTTGCTAAGAATCATGTGATTAACGGGGTCGTTGCAGGCTATGATTTCGCGCCACTGTTCTGCCCACCGCAATGGAACAATCCCCTCCTGGTATCAAGCCGATCTTTGGGACTTTGTGATGGTGGACCCAAACCAATCTTGGTCCATCACAATTTTGAAGAGAAGACCATGTTCAGATATTTTCTATGTTTGATTCTGTAATTAATTAAAAATACTGTTATCAAAGGGCCAGGACTCCCGGGAACTCCCAACGATTGTGTTGCTTTAGCCGCGCGCCGAAAATCGTGACAGGAGATACATCGCTAGGAAACCACCACTTCCCAGAGAAGGGCGGCCGATCCTCTGTCCTGGTGGACGTATGATTCACGAGGCAGTCTACACCCAAAGTCTCAGCCAGACTCGTTAAAATAAAGACATTGGGGTATTGTGGGTACGTCGAGTACCTTGTGAAAGAATCATTTTTTACCCGAACGGGAATAATTAATAAGTGACCGAAGATCACGTATCAAACATCCATGAAAAGCTGACTCAACTTGTGTATTCTAAATGCAAAATCAATTGAAATACTTGTGTAAAATAATTTGTATTATGCTATTTTATATTTTCTGTTACCCGTAACTATATTTTTATGTTTTAATTACTACAGTGTTGGGGAAAATAAATATAAATAAAAATGTACGTGATGTATGTCTTCTTACCCCAAAAAATTAGCCATTTTCATTAATACGTATTATAAAAAAGTAAGATAGTAATTTAAAACTTGTCAGCAACCTCAGGCATATTTTGTTTACAGTAGTAATTTGCTGTTTTATAACATTAACCTAAGCCAATAAGCTCCCCAAATCTACAAGGGAGCAGACAGGATGGCCGCACATTCCAGCGCCGGAGCGGTTGCCAGGAGGGCTGGAGCTTGTTTAAACGACGGCTTAGGCTCCGCAAAACCGGGAGCCGGAGCTAGTTTGGCCTTCCTCCACGCTCATCCGGGAGCCTACTTGGCACACCTCGTACAGCAGACTGGCAAAACGAGTATAATAGTTGCACTGCAGGCAGACTAAAGAGTGCCATTGAGTTGCCAAACAGCTGTTTAGGTTTGACGAGTCTAGAGTTACTAAAGTTGTGAAAATCATAAATACAATATCAAGGTTATAAGATCAGATTGTGATTGTAGTAGAAATTTGAGCTAAGAGTTACAGCACAAAGATGATTACTTTTTTTAACTAATTGTGAGTTAGATACATTTTGATTTGGAGAAGAGTACATTTATAACTAGTGTTTAAATAGTTATGAGAGGGGTACGGTGCTAAAGAGGGAGTGTGTTTGAGTTTTTTGTACTGTTCAAAATTTGTGTTTTTTGAAAGAAAAAGTGAACTTTTTGTAATGCTGAGTGCGGATTAAAATTAATTTATAGGCATACATATTCAATTAATAATAGGTTATGGGCTCCTACTATTGTGGTATTTTATCCTTATATCTCACAAACTTATCTAAATTTACATTGAATTTAGGGTAACTGCAAAGAGTTGATGTGCCCGGTGTAAGTTGCACGACAGAACATCTAGCAGTTTTTACACAACCAGTTGTTTCCACTCCAACTTAAACATTTTAATAATGGAATAAACTTTTATATTAAAACAACAACAAATACTGTAAGTAATAATTTATATTTTATTAATTTTAAAAACAAGCAATATATTTTTAAGACAGTCTCATTATTAACTGCCAAGTTCATTGGCAATTATACCTATGATTGATAATCTATGTTATTGATCTGAATCCGAGGCCACCATATTTGGAAGAGTTTTGACCTTTTCCAGAGGACCTAATAAAAACTACAAAAAATAATGTACGTTCTACTTATTTATGGTCCCCTGATAAAAAAACAACACCTTCCAATAAATGGTGGCCTGGAATATACTACAAAAGGTATCCATTTCATTTCTTTATCAGAGGGGTAGAGTATGATAACGCGTGTACCTCCCCCCACCCCAAGGGTTTTTTTTATCATAGATTAGTTACAGTCAATCTGGTACTTATACTTCCCTTTATCGGAATACGTGTTATATTAAATATATATCCAACACATGTATGACCCATGTATCACAATCATATTGTAAATTAAAAACAACTAATACAACACATGTATGTGATTTAATGTTGTAAATGAATTAAACATGAGGCTGCTAAACAAAACAAACAAACTATTACAACTGGAAAAATTATAGAAAAAAATCTCACAAATAATAATGAAATGATAAGAACTTAAAAACCATTTATAACAGGAAATATCTGAAATAATCCGTAAATTATTTTATGTTTGTGTTTCTCTTCCCTGTTATAGCAATGATTAACCGTTTTGAGAGAGTTGTTGAGCGCATCCTATCTCTAGGGAAAAAACCGGTAATTTCTTCTTCTAGTCACAAATACCTCACAGAGATGATCTGCAACTGTTCTGTTATAACCTATCATCGCATAAAAGAAAATATTGGTTTATAATATCGAAAAAAGTAATTATAGATTCAATTTTTTTAAACCCCCCCCAATAAAAAAGTTTAGTTATTGTTCAAAAATGGAGTATAATCCGGGTTAGTTATATCAAAAAGTTACAATTGATGTAATAATCGTTTGTCAATAATTGAGCATATCAAAAAAACCGGTGTCCACTTATCATTATAACCTGCTTACCTCTAGGTCGGAGTAAAAACATTATTAATGTCAACATGTAAAAAAAAATCGCATATTTGATATGAATAAGTGTTATTTAATAGCAATAATTTTATAGACAGTGTTCCAAAACCAGTGGTTGACATAGCTTAAAATTCAACGTAAATGCAATAGTAAAGTGTGGGAATGGTGGAGTCGGTCACATTTAGTGAGGAAGTCTAACAACAAACCGGGAGCTGGGGTTGTCCCAGATTTGCTGTCAGACAAAACTGCTCCCATGTTTTAATTTACGGAAGCTATCAGGTTTTTTGCGTTAATTTTCGCCGTATACTTCCGGACTCTCAAATCTTACTTTATACTATTAATTTAATTTTACATTAGATTTTAATATAAACAATATACAACAAAAAAGGAACAATTTTTTGTTGAGGATTTTAAAAATAGGCTCAATGATATATTGAAGGAAAATTAATATACTTTCTAGGATAAATACAATGCTGTGTAGGTTTTAGGTTTGCTGATAAGCCATGGGGATAAGTCCTTTCCCTCCATTTCACGACAAAAATCGGGGTCACTTACTCACTTGCTGTCCAAATGCATGTTATACATAGTTTGTAAAAGTCTTTCTGATATATAAGGATTGGGCTCCATAATTATATTTTGTTATGTTTGTAATGTTATTGTGGAATATTTATGTTAATTAGAACAGTTGTAAATGTATTGTTCTTATTGTTGTATATATTATAATTTGTCCTTAAATCTACGATTAATTATTATTATATAGAAATTGGATAGTTAATAAAGGAAATCCATCTGATGATAAGTAACCAATTGTATTAACGAAGCTAGGAGGCCACTTTTTAAAAGTCTCTCTCAACTCTTAACTTGATATCCTTTTTAATAATTTAATTTTGCACACTAGACAATAATTCATAAAAATTGTTCATGTGAAAATAAATGTGTTCTTTTTAAATTTTCTTAGCAAATTTATGAAAGTGTTAAATGTTGGCCAAGTAAGCAAATTGACTATTAGCCTAGCCTAATCGGGTGAACGTCAAATGTTTTAATTTTGTTTATATAACTCTCTCAGTACCAATATCCGAATAAACAGGAAAAATACGTATATTCAAAATATGACATTTTAAATTTTTCTTGTATTTTAGAATAAATTTGACCTCAACTACACTATACCTATACAAGAAGCAAAAACCAATTTTAACAATTTCGTAAAATAGTATAACCATGATTTAATTTCCAAAAAGAATTTTAGGCAGTTTGCAAACCATGTACTGCGCAAATGTTATTTAAGTGTTTACATTTAGGTTATATTCTCTAATTAGGCTGGGTTATCAATGTAGGGAATCAGGAGGAATCATGGTTCCTGGGTGGGGGAGAATAACACACAAGGGGGGGGGGGTTAAGTAAAAGAGGAGGGGATAACAGGGTTATCAAAATTCACGTGAGAGTAATTTACCAACTGCATTTGAATGTAATTTAAGAGTTTTCTATACTTTGTTGTTTTTCATAATTTTAGCAACAGTCTGCTTCCATGGTGAAGTTTATTATTAAAATTTCCTTTGTTGTTTTGGTTCTGTTCACCATTATGCAACTTCATTGGGCAGCTTGGTGTTGCTTTTCCTGATTGGTTAGATTTGGTTGCGCAGTCATTTAAAGAAATAAACGTTTTTCTTTCTAATATGTATGGTGATAGTGAGTGTATTTTTTTCATATTCAGTGTACAAGTTAGTGTCATGACGTGCGTTTTAATTTATACTGTTAGTGTCGGATTTGACAAAAAATGTATTGCTTTCTGTTCTTTACTTCGTAATGGGAATTAATATTCTTTGTGTTACTTCTACAGCAGTGGCCATTGTCGATCATTTGGCCTGCCATTTAGAGCAATGTGGTTGTTAGGTGTGTTTGTTATCATATTTTAGCTCTCAAGCATTACTGATCATGCCTTTTGGGAATTATATTATTTTACTGATCGGGTATTATGTCTTGAGGGAGGTTTTTTGTTGCCATCAGTGAACGGGTTGCTTCTTACTAGGTGCTTTTTACAAATATTTTTTTTAACTTTTCAGCCTTTAAAAAATTGTTTTCCTTGTGTTTGTGTTGATTAATTTACCTTTTTTAAGTATTTTTCATTCTTGAAAAATTTGCGTTTGAAACGTTTAAACTACAAATTCTTTCCTCGTTTTAAAACATGTTAGTTACAGTGCACCAAAGAGACTTAGCTGGAATAAATCGTAGCTACGCAGTGACGAAAAGTTGACAATCAAAATGCCTAGATATTAAAAAAATCTATAATTGTTTTTATTTTAGGGGATAATTGTGATAAAAATGTAGTAGATATGAGTATGTAGAAAATATAAAAGTGTTCTTTAAATTTGTTTGCGTTTTTGTTGTTTGTTAATTTTTTTATAAGCAACTTCTTTGATTGTGATGAAACCTAAAAAATAAAATAATTATCAGAATTTTATTTTTGATATTAATATGATTTAAGAAAGTTTTTTTTACTATGTACAAGATGGTATATTTACAATTTTTTTTACCAAACAAACAAAAAAATTTTTTATTTTAATATGCCAATTAAATAACAAAGATTATTACATAAATAAATAGCTAGCATATGTCCAAATTTCTTAAAAATAGCATGGGACATTCTTGGATATTCACATGTTAAAAATACCCTTAACCACCATAGAGTAGTCATACCAACAAAAAAAAGTTTGGCACTGTACAGATGTCAAGTACTCGAATCTCAATTAGCAATAGCTACGCGTAGCTAACGAAAAAAATCTGGCCCACAGAAGCAAAACCCGATTGTATTTGCGTAAATTGAGCAAGAATTATATCTGTTGTACAGAGGCAGAAAAAGCGATGTGATTCGTATTACTTAACCATTTACATACTAAAGTGCCTATGTTTTAGTTGTCTGCTGTTTCTAACAAAGATGTCACAATATTAAAAAACAACAATGACTATATTAAGTTTCAGTCACATTTTTTATTTCTCAAGCAGGTTTTTTATATTTTTTGTTAGTTTTTTTTATACGTTCAATCACCAGTTGATGCCACAGTGGTGTACAAGGTGTACTGTATACCCCGTAGTACCGACGATTGCCACGCTATAGCGTTGAGATTTATAGGGGGTATTTTTTTCTAAAGCACGGCGCATGAATTTGTTACTCATATAAATTAAAAAATTTTGGTATATTGAATTTTATAAGAATATTTAATTTAAGATGTCCCTTAAAAATACCAAATCGACAAAAGATTTCTAGAATTCTTGCCTTAAAAAATATTGACACTTAATTGTTTTAGCATGTTTTGAAAAAAAAATAAACAATTGAGAGTCAACAGTGTTAAAAAAAGTTGTATCTAATTAGTTGACTCGATTTGCTCCGCTTTCTCTCACATGTTTCTATTTCTATTGTAGAGCACCCTCACTTCGGATTTCCTACTTTTAATATAATATAAGAATACAACAGAAATTGGACAATGACTTTTTCACACTGTTTTCTAGGAGACCAAACACCACCTTGTAAGTGAAATGAAAATAAAGAACAAAAACATGAGTAGATTTATTTAAAAAAAAAATAAAATAAAAACAACATCATATATAGGTCTATATCCTCACATATTAGCCACCCAATATAAGATGAGTTTTAAGCACTAAGGTAATAGTTGAATAATGTCTAAATCAAACTGGGGGACACAATGTTATTGAAATACATTGAAAACCATACAATGGCATAATCTTTTCTTGGTATTATCCCCCGAGAAATTATGATTCCAATAAAATACTGGTGAATATCTTAAGAAATCAGCTTTTTACATTAAATGGTATAGATATGTTTTCATTAGTATCGAATCTCATCATGCTATTTTTTAAAAACTTGGCATATTGATATGAGTGCCCATAGAGCATAAAATATTATATGTCATAAGTATAGTCTAAAAAGCATGAATTGTATCCGTGTCCTCACCAACCACTCATCCACTAGTAGAAAGGGCAGGAATAAAAATATAGGACCCAATTCATTGTGTTTCTTATCGCCAAAATGAAAAACGAATTTGTTCAATCATTGGCCTTCTCTTTTTAGTATGAAAAAAGCATGTATTTATAACAGCATTATGTTGTTACGTTTACTCAAAAAACGTGAAATACTCAGATCATTGTTATTTGGTCTAAAATAAGGGGAACAGTGAGTGATGTACAGAAAGCCTTGGCAAATGAAACCTCCTTAGGACTTGTTTCCTGATTATAAGGTCTGTTTGTTGAGCTTGTAAAATAAGACAGTATTCCAACAAAAATACATTAGTGTTTGAAAGTTTTTAAATGTTTTTTAATTAACGGTTTAGTTAAATACAAGTAATATGGGGTCAGTATAGATGTAAATTAATGTCTTGAAAATAATTAAAAATAACATTTTCTCCTAAAACGTACCTCTTACAAATATTTACTGACATATAATAGTGCTTTATTTACATAATTCAACACATAAAACAGATGCCATATTTGTCCCTATAGTACAGGAACTGGAGGTATTTAACCGTCTGGTAACAGGAGATTACTCGCTAAACAAATGCCAAAGTAGTGTATTTATTCTTGTCAATTTAGTCATTGAACAACAATAAATTACAAGATTAAATTCACACCAGTCTGCAGGTCAGTGGAGGAAATTGCTTTGTATTTATTCCATAGTTGACAAACATCTCTGGTCTTACGAGCAATTTCTAATGAACGGACAGGTTCAATTTTTCAATTTCGCGACTACAATGAGGTAGGTGCAGGTGGAATGTCACACCATATTTGAACCCTTGTTTAAGTTAACTTGTTCAAAGAAGTTTTATTTAATGCCATATAGACAGAGGATACTCACAGAGACAAAAAATTGTGGATCTCGGTCGCTCGCTCGGGCGCGCCACTCAAACACCAACTAATCAAATTCAAGATTCTAAATTCTTTATGTCAGCATTGTAGACAGAGTTAAGAGCATATGTTATAATGCTAAG
Source organism: Homalodisca vitripennis (assembly GCF_021130785.1). Lineage (NCBI taxonomy): Eukaryota > Metazoa > Arthropoda > Insecta > Hemiptera > Cicadellidae > Homalodisca > Homalodisca vitripennis. Next base: position 10,059 of record NW_025788006.1, read on the forward strand.
TCAACAAATCCTAAGTACAACAAAGATAATAATAATGTCTCGTCAATAAAAATATAATTTTAATAAATACTTTTTCATTCAAGTTTACACTATCTTTAATCAAGCCTAAAAAGTCCTTAAACCAGAAATAGTAGAGGCCTCACTCGATCAAACAATCCATATTCAATTTTTTTTCTAAAAACTGTTGTAATCTTGGGAGACTAATCTTAAGTTAATGGGAAGACTGTTTAAAAAAGAAATTACGTGCTGAATATTTTTAAATGAATTTTAACCAAAAAAATGAGGTGGAGTTGTGGCGGAGAATATTCATAAAATGCATCTGGGGTTTACCTAACAGTCTTGTTCCATGTAACATGGGTGAGTCGGGAAAAAATTCTATTTAAAAAAGGTGGAAAGTTTTTTATGAAAGAAATGATAAGGTTTTCCAGAATATAGAATGGACAGGAAAAGTTTAAATAGTTTTGGTTGGAGGAAAAAAGGTTAGCACATTGAGGTTCTGGTGAATTTTTGGGGATTGGGATCATGACCAAATTTATTCTTGATTAATGCCTTTCTTATTGAAGCCTCTAAACACAAGACTGTTAGTTTTGGTGCTTTTCAGAACCCCAAATGGAAAACCCCCGTTAAGATTACATGAAACTGGATAGATTGGAATTGCCATAATAAGTAATAGCAGTAAGGAATTTCAGTGATGGCCGAAACGATGTAGCCAAGATTTCTGAGCAACAAAAATTAACCCTGACTCAAGCCTTCCCAACATACATTGCTCTATGTGGAGATGATGGAAAGAACCAAAATTGCAGGTCAATAATAAGGCTCGATAGAAAATTTTTTAACGTGAGCCATTCTGAGAAAACAGCTGTCTATCACCCCAAATCGAATACTTCTCGAGCAATACATTACTTTTGCCATTGAAAAAATGGGCTGTTATATTAGAAAATTCAAATGAGAGGTGTAGTTTTTGAGGACCATTGTACCTGAAGGACTGTTTTGCTTCAAATAGCACCCCCCCAAAAATTTTAAAACATAAAACAAAGGGGGGTTTTTGTTGGTGCATGTTCCCCTTTTTTTCTTAAAAAAAGTAATATATTATTTTGGGTGGGGGTTTCTTTGGGGGGTGATTCACCCTTTAAGAATGTTTCCAGTTCCAGGTGATCTCTGGAGGAATTAGAAAACGTTTTCTAGTGAGTGTCATCTGACTGCATATAGGGCACACCCAGATTTGGCCACAGTATAAGCCCTTACAAAGATCCTTCGATAAAGATTTAAAAAAAAGGGACAGGGGCCCCAAAATTGAAACCTTGGGGCAAGATCGCCCTTGGCTGATAGTTCCTTTGTCCGTGGGAAACCAACTATTTGCAGGAGATGTTATTAGAATGAGCGCCATCAATAGATACTACCAACCTTAAACATATAACTGGTTTTTTTTTTTTGTTTTTTTTGGGGCCCTTTTGACCAGGCATATGATTGTAAACCCACTCGAAGGTTGCGACAAAACCCTTCTAATCCCCATGATAGACAATTTTATTTTAGAAGAAAGGAAGGAAACGTGATCAACTAAATCAAAGAAGGCTTTAGGTTAAATCAAAAATATAAGCACACTAACCTGACCGGTAGAGAGAGTTACGCCGAGTCAATAATAGTATCATACAATGTTCTGCACGAGGACACAGAACATTGCGGTCAAGCAGTACTGTTTCCCCTTGGGTGAACCCAATATTGATGTTGAAAACATCAGCTTGTTGTTGCTGGTAGGAAACTCCAAAGCCTTTTTAATAACTAATTTTCTCTATAACTTTAGAGGAAGGTTGAAACTACAGGAAATCGGTTTCAATATCAGGCACCTTGTAATCTTGAACAGCAGTCCCAGACTGCAGACCTTTTCTTATTACAAAGGGGTGTACCATTAGCGAAGTTTCAAACAGTCAGGAAATTTATACCCCATTGAAAAATGATATGTAATTAATCAAATTCACTGCAGTGGCTCTGCCGAGCTTCTAAGACTGATCTTTACCGATACGTTTTTCAACAAAGCAGATATGATATTCCATTCATGAACCCAGCGGAATTCTTTGATTTTAGGCTGCGAAACGTGACCTCAGCAATCTCCATAGGGATGTAGTAGGCGACAAGGTAAAAACGAAGTTCAGGAGGGACATGGTGCACAACGCTGGCACAAGGCAGAAGAAGCTAAATATTATGGTAGGTACGGAACCTTGTGTGGACTTATTCACAACCTCACATTAAGAAACATAATCATTGTAAGGAATATTACATTACATACACTTCATCCTTCGAGGGATCATTAACAACCTCTCCCCTCGTTCTGACCTCTTCCTAAATTATTCCTGATTGTAGGTTGGATTGTAGATCAAGTTTGGTAGTGGATAATGTTTAAATATACATCATATTCATTAGTGGATTTATAATCAATAGATTTATTATCGATAATCAATTTCCTTGTATACTGTGTTCTTTCTGTACAATAAATAGAACAGACATATAAGGGATTAATAATACTTGCCTTCGGTCAAAATAAACCATATGATACGTTGAAACAGGTTATTATAGTAATGGATCAGGAAATTTCTGGGGAGCAAAACCCAGGAAAGTATTATATGTACCGGTACAGATAATTTTCAATTCAATAGTATTGTTCCAAAACTGCAACTTTTGGTGATGTGTTCCCCAGGTTGACATAAAAAACAGTTTTAACCATTA
>NW_025788007.1:0-13606 GCF_021130785.1 Homalodisca vitripennis
TTTAAAAAAAGACGATCCTTGTATCACAAGCAATTATCGTTCAATCTCAATTCTTCCAGTTTTCAGCAAAATATTTTAAACAAAATTTCTACGAATGGTTTGAACGCTTTCTGTAAAAATTCGAAATTCTGAATCCAGATTAATTTGGCTTAATAACAAAAAAACAGATCCACAATTGAGGCTGTGAACAACCTTTTGGACAATATTATCGATGGTTTGGATAGGCGAGAACATGTGCTTAGCATATTCATCGAACTGTCCAAAGCATTTGACTGCTTGCACGAGACACTGTTGCACCAGTTGGAGAAATGTGGCATACGAGGTTTCCCGCACTTATAGATCGGTTCTTACCTTAGGGATCGACGTCAGTGCGTGGAGATTTGAAACGTCATTTTAAACAAAATTGAAATAGCCCAAGAAGTTCCTCAGGGTTCTGTCCTCGGACCTCTCTGGTTTTTTATTTATTTCGGCGGATTGAATTCAGTTATCCAGCATGGAAAAGTAGTTCAATATGCAGAGGGACACGAATTGGAAATGAAAACTTGCAAATGAAAACATGCATTTAGTATTTCATTGAAATACATCTGAAAACAAATCAGTAAAAAACATATTATTACATGTAAACCATGTTATTGTCAAATAAAAACCAATAAAACGTAACACAACAAAAAATTAAAACCGGTACAAATATTATTAAACTTTTGTATATTTATCCATGGGAATTTATGAAGTACCTTATGGCTAATCTGTTTGACACATATCATCGGGCTCCGTCATGTTACGTGATAAGTGTTTTCACAGACGAAGCGATAACCTTCGATATTAAAATTACGTGCGAAGCCACAAGGAACTGTTAGTTGTAACTGTATACGTAATGGTCTTACTATGTACAAGTATTTACTTTGTAGTATTTGTATTTATGTTATTTTTTCAATTTGACTTAAACACATTCCAAATCAAAGTAACCACGCTAGACTTTTATTAAAAGTCGTTTATTATTACTAGCAGTGCAATTAGAAGTTTGAACTCTATAGTAATAGCACAATACACTTCAGATAGGGATAACTTTTAGTACAGAGCTTGGTCATATTACTAGCATTAACAACGAGTAGGTTTGAGCTGTCAATGTTCAAAGTTTTGGTCTATGATTAGCTAAATAAAACTGTAGACAATGATATTTCTTTAGTACAAGAGATTTTGCGTCATTTTCTTAGCCGTACTACAAGAAGTTTTGAGACATTTATTATTCAACAAGTCAACAATAGAAAATTATAGAAATATCTCTTTTTGAAATATCTTTTATCGTGCTATAACAAGTATTAAATTGATAGAGGTCTGGTAAATTTGTTGTATATCCACTGTTATATTCAGCTGTTCAAACCGGAAATTTGTGGAGAGAAGCAAAACGACCGAAATGGTGTTTTGAATATAAATGTTGAAATAGATAATACATTCGTCAGACATTAGCTTAATTAATATATTTGGTTTTTAAGATTATTCTCTACTTGTTAATATTATAATACAATATATATAGTTAAAATTATATTTTCAATACGGTACTAATAATGTTTTATTTTTTATTTATTAAATTAAATAATAATTTAAATAATAACTATACGAGCCGTCATGTGAAATTGAGTGTCGCTAAGAGACTGTGTAAACTGACTGACATATTAGATACAAAGGTCTAACATACTTCTAGAAGTGCTAGGAACTTGAAATTTGGCACGGATGCAACCTTTTGCAATATGGAACCCATAGGAAAAGTCCTGAAAGACCGGGACATTTTTTACTTTTAATACCACTCAAGACAAATTCTAGAAAGTTATTGCACATTTTTTCACCCTTGCAATATTTTTGTAAGCCCGGTAGCGACCAGAACCGTTGGAAGCTAGCTCCGGATCTGATGAAATTATTGTTAGTCAGGAATTGATAGTGGAACTCTCCAAAAAAAATTCAAGTGGACTTTTTTATGTTAACTGACTATGGTTAAGGTGTCAAAACGCTGAAACAATATTTGACATTTCCAAGAGAGAGATTTTTTTGTTTAAAAATAATGCTTCGGCGCCTCGATAGCAGGCCGAGCGGTAGTAGTTCGTAGTCTCAAATGCTTGATTGCAAAGGTAAGTGATGTAGGAAATTTTCGTGGATCTTGAAAAAAAAAATGCCAAGTAATTTTTTACCACCATCTCTGTCGGTTTATTGCCACAAAAAGCGAATAGGTTGCTATAAGTTTTATGGACATTTTCACGTGAATAATTTAAGTTGTTGGGGGTCGATAGCGGCGAAACCATTAGTATAGAGGCCTAACTAAAAAAAGAAAATTAGTTTATAAAAAAAAAGTGGATTTACAAAATGTCTAGTGGCTTTTGACCCTATCTCCATCAGCTAATTGGGCGTAAAAGGCGATTATGTGAAAATGTTTTGTACTATTTACCTGATATTTTATATTCCGAGGGCTCGATAGCGTACAAACCGTCATGGTTTGTAGCCTCCAAAGCATACATTAAAACAAGATTTAGGAAATGACGTGATTTTTCTAACAAATAAGGTCAGGTGACCCTCTTTGCCATATCTCTATCAGATTTCATGGCACCGACAACAGACGCGATTTGTGTGAAAAAGCCTGTGTGTACTATTTTCACGTCTAAATTAAGCTTTTATGGGGTTCGATAGCTGCGAAAACCATTAGTCTGAGGTCAATAACTAGCTGATAACATTATGGTAGGAAACAAAACCGTGATCTACAAAAACAGTTTCATGTAAACCTTTAATCACTATTGTTAGGATATTTGGTTTAGCAGCAAAATTCGATTATGTGGAAACTTTCCAATTTGTACGATGAAAGTTGTTAGATTCCTGGGGCTCGATTAGCAAAGTGAAGCCATTGGTCGTAGATCAAAACCATAATTGGCAGAATAATTTGGTAAATGACGTGTGGTCTACATAAAATGGTACAGTTAACTTTTTTCCCTAATCCACAAATGGTTTTTGCCGCGAAAACGCCCCGTTTAATAAATGGTAATATTTTAATTATGTTTACCATAAGAGCTGTTTCTTCTGTTGGGGTGCTGTTTAACAAAAATGTTTCAGTAGTTATTTTGAAGTTGTATATTCTTTTCAGTTAAGCCCTGTTGTACGCACTCGATGACAAAATCGTTTTTTGTGAAATTGGCAATTTTAGGGGTTTTTGTTTTCCCTCGACTCAAATTTGTAAGAATTAATAAACAAATCCAAATTGGAGGATTGCTATTACTATGTAAACGACTGGACCATTAAGACGTCTAATAGAGCACAAGTCCGCGATTGGAAGAGGAAGTAGGTCAATTGTTAATTAGAAGGACAGAGTAAATTGTTATTTATGGTCAAAAACAACCAACACCCTCTAAAAGAGGGCCATGGTCAAAGTGTGTCTTTAAACCCCATGGTAACATTAAACCTCCTCCCCCTCCTGAATTTAACATAGGTCATGAACCAGATATAATCCCTGAGTAAATTAAACCCCCTAAAAAAAAACTTAAAAAATTGTACTGAAATCTGGTGATCATGCTTTTTTTATTATATTTACACATGTAAGATCAAATTAAGACAATAGCTTGCCCCCCCCCCCCCCCCCCCCCCCCCCCCCCCCCCACCCCCCCCCCCATCTACACCAGTGCAGACTTTTTTTCCAAGCCTCCTCAATTACTATACTTAAACGAAAAACTCGTGAGTCTAAAATCTGAGGACCGGAATCGAATTAAGGGGGCCATTATACCCCATAAAAAATGATTTTTCTTTTTTCAAAATATTTTTTTTTTTTTCTTGTTTTTACTTTTCTTTAAACATTCTGGGAAGACCTGTTTTGACATTTAAAATCAAGGTTTTTATTGACATAAATCATGGTTTTTTTGTGTGGTTTTCGTAATCATTGCTCATACCACATCTTGCCCCTGAACGTCCCCATTCTTTTACGCCTGCAATGCAGAAAGAAACCTTCATTATGCTATACCCCAAAATACAAACTATCCAATACCAAAATTATTATTAATTATACCAATTATTATATAATTATTATAATAATTATAATAAACTATAACAAGTGGGTTGTTATACTATCAAGAGTTTTTTGATTTGCTTAGGATTTGGCAATACCAGCCATGAAAACAACTGTCTGAAATTTAGTTTGTGTTACCTTTGCGCCAAGCAGAATAGAAAGCACAGCTGTTTGTGTTTTTGTTTACTTCTCTAGCCTTGGTTTTGATTGTGGTCAAGTAAACACAGTTGTGTTAATTTTTGAAGTTTGCTTTTATTTTCAGTAGATAAAAGTGCACAAACTATAAATAGTTGAATTGATATTAGTTTTTATATGTTTAGTTGGAAGATGTTTGTAAGGACGACGGGTGCCTGTCTTCTTTGATTTTTGTTTTGCAAGGTAGACAAGATTTGGTTTTTGGAAGAATTTTGGTGAGTGTGAGCCTTATGAAATTTTTTGATATTGTTAGTTGGAAAATGGCCACCGATAAAACATTCTTACTATTTTCCAGAAAAGTGCGTAGAACTAAAGAGTAAACAAAAAAACTAAAAAGACTGCTTTAGCAGCCAGTAAAAGGATATAAAGAAAAAAAGAAGGGCGGCAATGTGGAAATAAACTTATAGGCCCTAACGCACATCCTGTGATGATTCTAAATCCCTGTTCCCTAGGTAATTCTAAAACATTCTAGAGAATAAAGAGTGATTTTAATGTTAGTGCTCTAACAAAATTCCATTAGGCCTACCTTAGCATATCTAGAGTAAATGAATATGTAAACACTGCTTTATACCTAGGTTGGCTGTTAACTCGGAAGTTAGCTTGAGCGAAGGATAAACACAATGCCTTCACGAGGCCAGTTGACGCATAATACACACCGGGAGAGATTTGATAACGCAGTGGAAGTTGGACATTAGGTTGTTTGGATAGCTTCTTGTTACTAAGCCTAGCCTTGCCCTCTAATGCCTTTTCAAACAAAATTTAGTTTTTTTAAGACATCAGACCAACGTCGGGTTTGCAATTAAAATCTTAACGATTTTCATGTAGTACCTTGCCGAAGAATTAAAAAAGCTTCTTTCTTTTTAAATCTTCTGATACAATTGATGGAATCTAACAACTGTATGATGCTAAACCGTAGATAGCCTTATGACTAGAGTTGTGTGAAAAGTTTTACAAGCATTAATTAGAGAAAAGGTTAATTTTGCTGCACCTGTAGAGCAGTTTTGTCGTTAATGATTAGTGAACTATGCACCTATTTATTTGAAAGTAGCAAAACATTTCATCAAGCACATGCTTTCTGTTTAGTTTGTAGCAGATATTATCTGCACATTGATGGTCAGTCAAGAAACAGTAATCTTGAAATGGCTCGAAAAGAAGAGTTGCGGCCTTGAAGTATACAAAGAAATGCGATTGCCCCCCCTTTCCCCCCCCCCCCCCTTACTGTAAATAACTGACGGATTCTGTCGATTGAGATCTCCGGTTGTAAGCCGTACGATGGATCGTGAGCAACCATGGCCACAAGAGAGGCCAAGTGTACATCCAAATTATTATTGAGGCATTGGATGTGTGATGAGAGCCACCTACAAACTGGCCTAGTCGTGTTAGATTGTATTGCCGTCACTGTCTAACAGTATTGTTCAGGTGGTGTCGTGATGAATAATTACTTAAGACATGAGGTTAGGTGAAGATTCTCCAGGAATATAAGTATTTGGTGTTTTAGTGTGGGACATAAAGATCTTGCTGCCCTTGTTACAAAAATCATCATGATGGCGTCATCCCTGCAGCAATGGGAAACTAAAAGCTGCGTAGAGAGAAATTCCTTTAGGCAGAGAGAGACTTCTTTGACCTATAACTTTCGTTAATTTAGAAGCTCACTATTTTGTCGGACGGTGGATGAATCTTCTGTATTTGGTCACCTCCAGAGCCTATCATATGTTTTGTTATGGAAATGAGTTTGAGTCCTAACAAAAGAAGATATGTGTAGCTTAACCACCGTTTGGCCAAACGCCTTTGGGACTGGAGCCTTCGCCCAATATTATTAAGACATGTCGTGCTTAAAGGTATAACCCTTGCGTAGCTCAATAGGACTGACGGAATGCTCAAGTGAAATCAGACTTAATTATTAAAACTGACAAAATATATACAAGAATAAGCATCCCTTAGGACTAAAGATGACATTTCTAAATAATGATGTAGAAGTTGAGATCTCATACTTGCCCACTTTACATCATATAGTGTACATGTCACTCAGAGATCAGAAATGAAGCTGCTCTTCGTACCACATCAAAAATGTCTCTGATGGAGAAAAGAGCTTGGTGTTTTTTGGTGTACAATTAGAGAGGGCGCCGCAAAGCCCCCTACAAACGTTTAACAACCCCTGGTCCGCAATAATGGAACAACTTGCGGCTACTGCCTATCACGACCACAAGGTTCATCAGTCCACAATCTGTGTTTCTTGTGTGTTTGACACGTGAAGGTTAGTGGCTCAAATGGATTTGTGTGGGTGAAAGATGTTGTAAAAGGAGTGTGACCTATTCAAGAATGCAAATGAGTTTAGCATTTTGTGTTTTTCGGCTAATCTCATAATAGGAAAATCCGTGTAACTAAACACATAGAAACGTTTCGAAAAATAGGACTCTGTAGTGGGCACGGGGCCGCAGTAGCCTGAGGCTCTGTTTCCACAGTATGTTGTTATTTGTTGAGAAACTCTGTATTTTCATTGTAGTCATTAGAGTGAATCATAGTATTTGCTGTAGTGAGTGATCGTCTCCTGGAAGCGTTCAGTGCGTAGAATAATAAATATACCAGAGACAAAAAGAGAGTTACTCAGCCACTGTTGCGCCAAGAACAATCTGCCCATTACAAGAGATATTCGAAGGATTTTTTGGAAGCTGGAAGAATAGCTTAGAAGACTCATAGAAGACAAGAAGAAGCAAAGGAAAAGAAGGGCCACTCCCGACTTATGGGAGCAGGGAAACTTACTAGGAACTTATATCCTTATAAGTAAAGTGTTTAAAAACTAAAATTAAAATGTAAGGAATTGTGTGTCAAGCTTTTGTTTTTTTGCGTACTTTTCCGAATAGTTTTAAATTTCTGTGTTTTGCTGTGTTCGCAGTGAAATCACTCTAACTTTTTTATTTGTTAATATATCAACTTGAAATTTTTTATGTACTCTATCCTAGATACATTTATCCTAACCTACACTGTACGCATCGCGACAAATTTACATAAATAATACTACTTAAATAACCTCACAAAAAAAAAATCTTTTTGGTAAATATTTGTTTTTTTAAAACCTGAACATTTTTGAGGAAAAAAAATTTTTTCCTATGGTACTCGTATATAAATCAACATAGAATTTTAATTTAAAAGAACCCCTGTTGCACTACAGTGTGTAGTAGGATATTCTGCTTTACTAGATAACCCTTACAATTTAAAAATACAAGAAAATAATTAATTATATATAATTGCGTGACACTTCTCCCCTTTTAGGGTATCTCAGGTATCACGGCAGTAGTGAGTTAGTACTAGTGGTGAAGGGTATCGCAGGTGGGCAGCTGAATGAAAAGTGTGGGGTCAGTGATATTCTTAAATCGTGGGTCACGTAGGAAATATCTGGGTCAAAATTCCTTGTGAACACCATTGTTGCTCGCGTGGAAAAACGGAGGGCGCCACCTTGTTGTAGAGATTGCATACACATGCTAGCGGACTCCATACATGGAAAGCAGTCTCCTGCTCCCAGGAATTTTTCTTCAGGATTCATCTACTACCCGCCTTCTGTTAGCTGATAGCTTTTATTACTCTAGATGACCAAGCCCTTGGTATTTACCAACATTTGCCGATGGGTTTACTATTTAGCTGCTTAGATATTGTTTTGTGAAAAGTTTTGGATACTACACCTTATAATAGTACCCTATAATAAATTAATAATTTACACTAGGTGTGACAAAATAAACAAGACTGCCTATTGCAACAAGTTGATGGTTACTGGGCCCAATTTATTATACAAATTTTGTAAGATATGTGTATCCTAAATAATTAATCTCCAGTTGAATTTGCTCTCAAATACGATACTCTGGCATGCTATTACGAATACACAAATGGATTCCAATTGAGCCTAACACAATTTAAACTGTTTAATATACTTCAAGTAGCACAGCCTGGATTTAGTATTCCAAGAAATACAATATTTAAATTTCACAAAGAGCTGTTTGGATAGGTTACGACGCCTCCATTTTAGTTACATAAAATTTGAATACAAGATTTTTAAGAACATTTAAGAGAACAAATTAACATGGGTTATCAACTTACGCCTAAACATGAATACATCCACAGAAAATAACAGCATATGCTACAATGGAGTACTGATCGCGCGCAGATGTTGTCTAGAGTTTGAGTGTTAACACAAGTTATTACAAGTATCCATTAAACTTCTAACAAATTGATAGACATTTATAAGATAAGTTGCATGTGAGCAATGCCCCCGCTGAGCATGCGGCACATCTCAAATGTTACACAAGTGTTGTATGTGTACGCTTTTAAACATATATGTGGGAGTTCCTGAATGTCAGACTCGCGCGCACCGTGAATCGAAATTGAATTAGCGCTTACACATGTCGCGATATCGACTGCTTCATAAAGGCAAAGAAAAAGTCTGTACTCACCAAACGTATTGAGTCACAATCAATCCCACGGCGGTAAACGCGAGTCGGTCGGACCGCAGTTGCGGCCGCGACAGGGTCTGCGGGCGCGGGGCAGAGTCCGGGCGGTAAGCGGCACAGCAGAGTCCGGGCGAGGCGTAAGCGGACAGAGTCCATGGCGGCACAAGCCGGGCAGTCAACCGCGCCCGAACGTAACGGCTACAGATCCGTTGGCAGGGCGGTTTTTTTTGTCGCGTACGGGTAGGTTGAGCTCCGACACACAGGTGAGTCAAACCAGGGCCAGCACTGATCACTGGACCAAGGGGGGGTACAACCCAGGAATGGTCCACCGAGTTCACAGAAGTCCAGAGAATACCATAAATCCAGATGAAAAGGTCGTAGTACAAAAAGTCCCCTGTGTACACAAATCAATTCGAAATAGAAATCGTGCCCAGCATACAATAATACGAGATAGTAATATATTATCATGATAGTTGTATAAAGGATAAACAATAAGAATAGACACAACAGCGACATAACAGTTTTATACAGATATAATCAGTTATGTACAACATTCCTTTATATTGTGAATAATAGATAAAGACAGTTTTATTGGTGATATTTTATAATGAAGTCTATAGTATGGCTTATCATTTCTTTTTCTATTTTTGGACAATTTTTCTGGAACATATATTCCAAGAAATCTCAATTGGACAAGGCTTTCAGTAAACATCATGATTGTATGTAATTACATTTTTAACATTCTGGGAGGAAGCAATTTGAATAATAAATCCACGACTAACCAGATGCGTGGATTAAGTTTATCATGAATTAATTTAGTATATATATATTCCACCATTATACATATTATACACACAACAAAAACAGAGTTATAATTACATTTGACAAAAAATATTCTAGTGTAAAATTATATTCAAAATTCGACAGTTAGCAAATTGTTTCATTAATTAACTTGGAATTCCTTTCTTAGTTAAACTCTCAAGGTAGTTTGTGTTTATTGTTTCCCGAGTAACTGATATTTTGCTACTGTCATCAGATCTATGCAAGGAAAAATTATTGTTATTGAATGCCAAACTTTACAAGTGGTACTAGAGAGAGCTTTATACTCATAAAAATAGTTGAACATCTTTAGGTGTCGTTAATAAATAGTAGTCATCATCAAAACAATCACTCATATCTTATAGCTAACATAAATTATTCATTCATTACAATATAAATTGACATCTGAGCTACAAATCTGCAACCAATGTATTAGTGTACTTTGATAAGTATATAGTCAACATTTCATGGAAACTCCCCCTCAATTATATATTGTACATGATTACTTTCCTAAGTAGTTGAGAGTTTTAATTCAATTCAAAGATTTTAATGGTGCTTAGAGAGTGTAAATTGAGTTCTAGTATATCATAATGATTGTGTGTGATTAATTATTCAACTGAATCCTTATTTACAGATTACTGGTAAGAGAGATAACATTATTTTTAGGTGACATGACATAGTATGCTATATAACATACCATTTTAAACATTTGCATGGAGTTATTTTAAGCAAGGGAAATATTTATTTAATTTTTGCTATGACTATAGTATAAACTTACTTAGTTGGTGATTTATAATCCTGGTTTCTTTTTTTTTTAAGATAATAAGAGTTAAGATTACTACTAAGGATAATTACAGTTTAAATAATTAGAAAAAAAAATTGTTTTTGAAAATTATTTAAGGAGACAATCATTGTTATGATTCAACATGTGTGAGAGTCACTCAGTATTCAATTCCTAACAGGTTCAATTAACCGAGGCCTGGTTTAGTTAAATATTGCCACTTACGACATGAAAGTTAAAATTGTATGTTTGTGATTTTCCTTAATGGTGTAACTAATAACAGATCAGTATTTAACGTATGGTAGTAAATTCACATTAGCCTTTCTCCGAAATCGGCTCCAAAATATCCAGCCGATGCTGAAGGGCTTCCAGTCTTCAACAGCAACACAACACCAAAAATTGTACACCACAGTTCGCAGTTGGGACCTCCAATGCCCAAATCGTTTGTCTGTGCTTGTTAGTGTGTGCATAGGATGTTTAGGAATAACAGTCGGTTAATCATGTCGGTGACGCTACACCGTTGTCGGTCGGAGTCAGAAAGGCACATGGCCGGAGCATTGGCTGGAGTAATGGATTCTACACCTTACGCATGCAGTTAAGAATAGAGGTTAGGCATTTCTCGGACTTGCTACATGTTTAGCCAACTTGTTGACGCGTGTAGTTGCGTTGGCACAACGTTCGGCCGCGCTACGACAACTGGTTAATTAAGAGATCATTTATAGTGTGATCAGCTTCTACAATTTCTGACCAAAACTAAATATAGGTATTTTGCGCACGTCACAATTTAGACTAATAAAAACTAGAGTGTTTCCCGTGAAAACAAAAAAAAAAACTTGCTCTCCCCCACCTAAGGCAATCGGCGTGTGGGGGGGAAGGAAAAGAAAGTTTTTTCATTGAATTTTTTTTTTAAAAAATGTCTAACCAGGTTATAATAAAATAGTCAAATTAAAATAAAAAATTATAATTAAAACACTTTTGGTTTTGGGTAAAATGGCCCCCTTAATATTATTATAAAATTTCCGACAAGGATAGGTCTAGTAACTTTTTCTTATATCTCTAAAGGTTAAGCTACAAAACGCGCCTTGAAGTCAAAATTCAATTTTACAAGTAGGTCTACTTTAGAATCCCAAGAGAGTATACTAGTCATAATTCTCGTAACTTACACTGTCCCGAATTTACGCTTACACAAGCATTTAGGCAACACCAACAAGAGGGCTTTCTAGTGTGAGAGACTGTGAGCTAAAGACTATAGATATAATATATATATTTATATATATGTATATATATGTATATATATACATTAAATTTTCCCTTATAAATGGTATATAAAGCCTTATTTAATTTTTATAAATATGTGAAAATAGTACTGACAAAAGTACTTGCTCCGCAGGGACTCGAACCCGGATCTCTCACCTTGCCGGTTGAATGTGCTAACTATGATACCATAATGATCTAATTCTTCATATATATATTAGACACATCAATACACTACCACAACACCACACACACACACACACACACACCACACGCAACACACACACAACACACACACACACACACACACACACACAACACACATACTACACACACACACACACACACACACAACATATATATATAGTATATATAATATGGAGGGTTAGAATTTTTACAATTCTTTAATTAAACTTAAACTTATTAAACTTTAACCATTCTTAATATTATAACTTTCTTAAATTGCGATAAAATTATGTGTACATATCAAGGATAATATTTCCTAATCCGGGGGGGTAAAGGGATGCGGTGGTTGAAGGGGAAAGGTTATGTGTTGGGGTTGGAGGAGGAGGGGGGTAGGAGCCAAATTTAAAAAGAGAAACCTGGCCAGCGCCACATTAACGTGATGTTAATCGCAGTGGGGTTGTCTCCAATATTTGTGATGATTTAAGTCAGATGGGGGACTAAACAACTTCTATTGGACTACTAATCTTCTAGTGTAATGAACTTCATAAGAGTGCCTGTGTATATGGAAGTCGCACCTGGAACATCGGTGCTATTGTAGGATCGTATACCATTGAATATTACAAATAAATATACAACAATGTTTTAATATGGCAGCCCTGTTTAATACTTCACTTTAATACTGTCCGTCCTTCCTTCAAGTTTCTAACCTATTCCTAAATATTCCTTAATTTTCAATTTTGTCGTGTGGAATAGTCACGCTTGAAATAAAAATCCAGCGTGGTTACTTTGATTTGAAATGTGTGGAGATCAAATTGAAAAATAACATAAATACACATATTACAATGTAAAAAAGTAAACACTCGTATAAAGTAAGATCATTACGTATACAGATACAACTAGCAGTTACCCGCGGCTACGCACGTAATTACTCATAATATCAAAGGGCGTCGCTTCCTCAATGAATCACGTAATATGATGGAGCCCAATGATATGTTTCAACAGAGTATTCATAAGGTACTTATTACATTAATTTTGCGTAGATAAATATACAAAAGTTAAGGAAAATGTATGGGAGTTTAGTTTTTGGTTGTATAACGTGTTATTGTTTGTTATTTGATAATTACATGGTTTACATATAATACAGTTTCTTGAATTACAGAAAATGAAATCTACATTGTAATGTATAGTATTCAAAGGAATTATTCTGACATTCCACCTTCTCATATACTACATATAATTTTGTAATGTGTTTGGTACCATTTTTGCTACTGTAATAATTTGTCGGCCAGTATGTGTCATGTCTGGTACAGGTGATACTCGGGCGCATGCGCATACTTTGAGTAACTGCGACTTGTCGGCTCTTATGTGTCATGTCTGATTCATGTGATACTCGGGTGCATGCGCATACTTTGAGTAACAGCGACTTGTCGGCTCTTATGTGTCATGTCTGATTCAGGTGATACTCGGGTGCATGCGCATACTTTGAGTAACAGCGACTTGTCGGCTCTTATGTGTCATGTCTGATTCAAGTGATATTCGGGCACAAATCAAATCAAATAATATTTTATTGCATTTTTACAATTTTACATTGCATTGCAAATGTCTGTAATTTAATTTTCCAATTATTCGGACAGCCTTTTTTGCAGTCTAAAGACTCGCTCAAATTTTTTTTTGGCACAGCCTCCCCAAAGTCTCACTCCATACGCAAAGTGTGGGTGAATTAGGTCATAGTAGGCCAATTTTAGAACTTAAGGGGAACATAGCTTTGCTAGGTGGCGCAAGGCGTATATGCCTGCTGAAACTTTAGCGCACATATTTTCGACGTGGTCATCCCAGGTCAATCCTCTGTCAAGGAACAATCCTAGAAACTTTGTGGAGTATGTTTCCTCTAAAAAG
>NW_025788008.1:0-22855 GCF_021130785.1 Homalodisca vitripennis
GGCAATTCACGTGTTGATATTCTTCCACTCATTTACTCATTTGTTATAGTACGATTTACTATCCTTTGCAATCAGGAATTAGATGACTGATTGATCAGTTCCCGAAAGAGTTGTTATGAAGGTTTTGAATAAAATAACAGTTATATTTTTGTATGAAATAATGCTGACAATAAACAAACTTGCCAGAATATGAGGAATAGTAAAATTATTTAAAAATGAAATAAAAGTGGCAGACCAAAAAAAATACATGGGAATATTTCATCTCTTTCTTCTCTTTTTGTTTAGATCATAATGAGGTCTCTAACCCCAATAAATGTAGAGAGTCTTATGAACCTAAAACATTTACCCATAGGACTCACCAAACCATAGACCAAAAACAGCATTTGAAATATATTTCCCATAGGTAACTCTTTTGCCCTTGGAAAACCCCAAGCCTATTAACTCATTGTTGCAGAACCCACAGAGGAATGAATCTCTTCTTACAGTTCTACGCTTTACAAACCGTTATAATATAAGTTTATTATTACACATTAAACCAGCACTTATGTCATTGTCTATTAACAAAATACTGATTTAATATTGGTTCATTGTTGTACCTTTTTGTTATTGTTTGACATTAATAAAGTTGACGTCTGTAAATTCAATGTTTGGGGTTAGTTTTTTTTTTTTTTTTTAAGAAAAACCAAGTCATAGACAATTAATTTTTAACTCCATGTTCCTTGTTGTAACACCAACCATTGTTGTATTGTAGTGGTATGTTTCTTTAAATAACTAAAGGTTTTTTAGTAGAATACTTTACTAATATTTTTTCTATATGTTTCTGACGGTTTAGGTTAAATCTCAAGTATAAAACGTTAATTAAGTTAAATATAATTTTGTAACGCTATACTTTTTATAAATGGGGCTGAAACAGATTTTGTGAAATTGAAAAATTTTGACCGTAGACACTGACCAAAACGTAGAATATAAAATTGAATATCTGCAGACACCTTTGCACTTGTGAATATGTAAATAGAAAGGAGGTACAACTCCCAAAACTATGGAGAGGTCGCAGTTGCATGCAACATGCCAGATTATAAAAATTATTCTCATTAATCACCAGGTTCTCTCCAATGAAGTTGATTTAATTCTTCCCTGTTCATTTGTGAATCGTTGGGATCGTTCGCTTGGTTAGCGCATTGTCAAGTGCAACGGAGATCGGAGACAGAGATAATCACATCCAACATAAACATTTGATCACGTAGGTTACAGACTTCCTGCATGTTGGCTGTGGGCGTTAAGTATTCGCCTATGGTCCCACTTATTAGCCTGACGTGAGGAAATATTGGAAGTTGCGTTACAAGCCTACAGGCAGTGGAAGAGCTTCTCTTAGCGAATTGTATCCAACATATAAACATTCGGTACGATAGGTACACTTTCCTGCATGTTGGCTGTGGGCATTAGTTATTCGCCTATGGTCCCCCCACTTATTAGTCTGACGTGCGGAAACATTGTTGATTGGAGTATAACAAGCTACAGGCAGTGGAAGAACTTCTCTTAGCGAATTGTATCCACAAATAAACATTCGTCACGTAGGTACACTTTCTGCATGTTTGGCTGTGGGCGTTTAGATATTCGCCTCTGGTCCCAATATTCGCCTGACGTGAGGAACATTGTTGTTGAGTTTACAAGCTACAGGCAGTGGAGAGACTTCTCTTAGAGAAATTGTAATCCACCATAAACATTCGTCACGTAGGGTAACACTTCCTGCATGTTGGTCGTGAGGGCGTTAGGTTTGCCTATTGTCCGCACTTATTTAGTCTGAACGTGAGGAACAATTCGTTGGTTGAGTTACAAGCTTACAGGCAGTGGAGAGCTTCTTTTAGAGAATTGGTATCCAACATAACACATTCGTCACGTCGGTACACTTCCTGCATGTTGGCCTGTGGGCGCTTAGTGATTCGCCTATGGTCCCACTTATTAAGTCTGACGAGAGGAACATTGATGTTATTGAGTAGGAAGCTACAGGCAGTGGCGAGCTTCTCTTAGAGAATTGTATCCAACATAAACATTCGTCACGTAGGTCCAACTTCCTGCATGTTGGCTGTTGGGGCGTTAAGTATTCGCCTATGGTCCCATCCCACTTATTAGTCTGACGTGAGGAAACATTGGTTTGTTGAGTTTAGGAAGCTACAGGCAGTGGAGAGCTTCTCTCTAGAGATATTGTATCCAACAATAAACATTCGGTCACGTAGGTACACTTCCCTGCTATGGTTGGCTTGTGGGCGTTTAGTATTCGCCTATGGGTTCCCCCGTACGTCTCTATTAGGCTGCCGGTGGAAGTAACATTTGTTGTTGGAGGGGGGTTACAAGCTACAGGCAGTGGGAGAGCCTTCTCTTAGAGAATTGTATCCAACATAAACATTCAGTCACGTAGGGGTACACATTCCTGCATGTTGGCTGTGGGTGTTAGTATTCGCCTATGGTCCCACTTATTAGTCTGACGTGAGGAACATTGTTGTTGAGTACAAGAAGCTACAGGCCAAGTGGTGAGAGCTTCTCTTAGCGGAATTGTATCCAACATTAAAACTTTCGTCACGTAGGTAGCACTTCCTGCATGTTGGCTTCGTGGGCCGTTAGTATTCGCCTATGGTCCCCACTTATTAGTTCTGACGTGTAGGAACATTGTTGTTGAGTTACAAGCTACAGGCAGTGGAGAGCTTCTCTTAGAGAATTGTATCCAACATAAACTTTCGTCACGGTAGGTACACTTCCTGCATGTTGGCTGTGGGCGTTGTTAGTATTCGCCTATGGAGTTCCCACTTATTAGTCTGACGTGAGGAAACATTGTTTGTTGAGTTCAGAAGCTACTAGGCAGTGGATGAGCTTCTCTTACAGAATTGTATCCAACATAAAACTTTCGTCACGTAGGTACACTTCCTGCATGTTGGCTATGGTGGGTGTTTAGTATTCGCCTATGGTCCCACCTTATTAGTCTGACGTGAGGAACATTGTTGTTGAGTTACAAGCTACAGGCAGTGAGAGCTTCTCTTACAGTAATTGTATCCAACATAAACTTTTTACGTCACGTAGGTACACTTCCTGCATGTTGGCTGTGGGCGTTAGTATTCGCCTATGGTTTCCCCACTTATTATGTCTGACGTGAGGAACATTGTTGTTGAGTTAGAAGCTACAGGCAGTGGAGAGCTTCTCTTAGAGAATTGTATCCAAACATAAAACTTTCGTCACGTAGGTACACCTTCCTGCATGTTGGCTGTGGGCGTTAGTATTCCGCCTATGGTCCCCACTTATTAGTCTGACGTGAGGAAACATTGTTGTTGAGTTAGAAAGCTACAGCATGTGGAGACAGCTTCTCTTAGAGAATTGTATCCAACATAAACATTCGTCACTGTAGGTACACTTCCTGCATGTTGGCTGTGGGCGTTAGTATTCGCTATGGTTCCCGCACTTTATTAGTCTGACGTGAGGAAATCATTGTTGTTGGAGTTACAAGCTACAGGCAGTGGAGTGCTTCTCTTAGAGAATTGTAATCCAACATTAAACTTTCGTCACGTAGGTACAACTTCCTGCATGTTGGCTGTGGCGTGTTAGTATTCGCACTATGGTCCCACTTATTAGTCTGACGTGAGAACATTGTTGTTGAGTATACAAGCTACAGGCAGTGGAGAGCTTCTCTTAGAGAATTGTTATCCAACATAAACATTCGTCACGTAGGTACACATTCCTGCATGTTGGCTGTGGTGCGTTTAGTATTCGCCTATGTCCCACTTATTAGTCTGACGTGAGGAACATTGTTGTTGAGTTACAGAAGCTACAGGCAGTGGTAGAGCTTCTCTTAGAGGAAATTGTATCCCAACATAAACTGTTCGTCACGTAGGTACACTTCCTGCATGTTGGCTGTGGCGCGTTAGTATTCGGCCTATGGTCCCCACTTATTAGCCAGACGTGAGGAACATTGTTGTTGAGTTTAGAAGCTACAGGCAGTGGAGAGTTTCTTCAGAGAATTGTAGATCCAACCTAAACATTGTCAGTTAGGGTACACTTCCGGGCATGTTGGCATGTGGGCGGTTAGTATTTCGCCTATGGTCCCACATATTCGCCAGCCGTGAGGGAAAATTGTAGTTGAGTTACAAGTACAGGCAGGGGCGAGTTCTCTTAGAGACTTGTAATCCAAACATAAACTTTCGTCACGGTAGGTTACACTTATCCTGCATGTTGGCTGTGGGCGTTAGTATTCGCCCTATGGTCCCACTTAATTAGTCCTGACGTGAGGAACATTGTTGTTGAGTTAGAAGCTACAGGCAGTGGAGAGCTTTCTCTTAGAGAATTGTATCCAACATACAAACCTTTCGTCACGTAGGTAACACTTCCTGCATGTTGGCTGTGGGGGCGTTAGTATTCCCGCCTATGGGTCCCACTTATTAGTCTGACCGTGAGGAACATTGTTGTTGATGAGTTAGAAAGCTACAGCAGTGGAGAGCTTCTCTTAGAGAATTGTATCCAACATAAACTTTCGTCCACGTAAGGGTACACTTCCTGCATGTTGGCCTGTGGGCGTTAGTAATTCGCCTATGGTCCCACTTATTAGTCTGACGTGGAGGAACATTGTTGTTTGAGTTACAAGCTACAGGCAGTGGAGAGCTTCTCTTAGAGAAATTTGTATCCAACATAAACTTTCGTCACGTAGGTACACTTCCTGCATGGTTGGCTGTGGGCGTTAGTATTCGCCTATGGTCCCCCTTATTAGTCTGACGTGAGGAACATTGTTGTTGAGTTACAAGCTACAGGCAGTGGAGAGCTTCTCTTAGAGAATTGTATCCAACATAAAACTTTCGTCACGTAGGTACACTTCCTGCATGTTGGCCTGTGGGCGTTAGTATTCGCCTATGGTCCCACCTTATTAGTCTGACGTGAGGATACATTGTTGTTGAGTTAGAAGCTACAGGCCTTGGAGAGCTTCTCTTAGAGAATTGTATCCACACATAAACTTTCGTCACGTAGGTACACTTCCTGCATGGTTGGCTAGTGGGCGTTAGTTATTCGCCTATGGTCCCACTTATTAGTCTCGACGCTGAGGGTAACATTGTTGTTGGAGTTAGAAGCTACAGGCAGTGGAGAGCTTCTCTTAGAGAATTGTTATCCCAACATAAACTTTCGTCACGTAGGTACAACTTCCTGCATGTTGGCTGTGGGCGTTAAGTATTCGCCTAATGGTCCCACTTATTAGCTTGACGTGAGGAACATTGTTGTTGAGTTAGAAGCTACAGGCAGTGGAGAGCTTTCTCTTAGAGAATTGTATCCCAACATAAAACTTTTACGTCACGTATGTACACTTCCTGCATGTTGGCGTGTGGGCGTTAGTATTCGCCTATGGTCCCACTTATTAGTCTGACGTGAGGAACATTGTTGTTGAGTTAGAAGCTACAGGCAGTGGAGTGCTTTCTCTTAGAGAATTGTATCCAACATAAACTTTCGTTCACGTAGGGTTAACACTTCCTGCATGTTGGCTGTGGGCGTTAGTATTCGGTATGGGTCCCACTTATTAGTCTGACGTGAGGAACATTGTTGTTGAGTTAAGAAGCTACAGGCAGTGGAGAGCGTCTCTTAGAGAATATGTAGTCCATACATAAACTTACGTCCACGTAAGGTACCACTTCCTGCATGTTGGCTGTGGGCGTTAGTATTCCGCCTATGGTCCCACTTATTAGTCTGACGTGAGGAACATTGTTGTTTGAGTTAGAAGCTACAGGCAGTGGAGAGCTTCTCTTAGAGAATTGTATCCAACATAAACTTTCGTCACGTAGGTACACTTTCCTGCATGTTGGCTGTGGGCTAGGCGTTAGTATTCGCCTATGGTCTCCACTTATTAGTCTGACGTGTCTGACGTGAGGAACATTGTTGTTGAGTTAGAAGCTACAGGCAGTGGAGAGCTTCTCTTAGAGAATTGTATCCAACATAAACTTTCGTCACGTAGGTACACACTTTCCTGCATGTTGGCTGTGGGCGTTAGTATTCGCCTATGGTCCCACTTATTAGTCTGACGTGAGGAACATTGTTGTTGAGTAGAAGCTACAAGGCAGTGGAGAGCTTCTCTTAGAGAATTGTATCCAACATAAACTTTACGTCCACGTAGGTACACTTTCCTGCATGTTGGCTGTGGGCGTTAGTATTCGCCTATGGTCCCACTTATTAGTCTGACGTGAGGAACATTGTTGTTGAGATTAGAAGCTACAGGCAGTGGAGAGCTTCTCTTAGAGAATTGTATTCCGTTCAGTTTCTTGATTTTGTTTGTATGTTCTGTTTTGAGATTGGGATTGTATAAAACACATTATTTTCTATTATTGGATCCCCACAACAATTTACTTGAAATTTGCCTTAATCTTTAGTATTATGTTATAGCAACGAACTTCAGATGTAAATTTTGGTTGATCAGAGCATTCTTTCTCGTTTCTCAACTCTTTCAGGTTTGCTGATGAACAGACAACCCGTATTTTCTGTCTGTCCGTCATGCACAAATAATCAATTAAACATGATATTTTTTAAATTAAGTTAGATAAGTCCTGTTTATTTGTTGAAATATTGCTATTGTTGTCATTTTGTTTGACCTTAATTTTAATTGTTATTAATTTTACATACTAATTATATTCGTATTGACTTGAACGTTACAAAAGTTAAGATTTAAAGTATTAGTTTTTTAATTGTATCATTGTCGTCAATTGCATATTGGCATTTTATGTTTAAAAACTAATAAATGATCGTCGAATACTCCCCCCCAACCCTTTTGAATCGAATTCAATCAAATCAAAATATCTTTTATTACATGTTTTATCAAGAACAGAAAATTTGTTGTCACATTTATATTAGCAAAAATGTCATTTAATTGTGGAACATAGAGTTGATCTAGAGGGTTGAAGTTTGGTATTTGGTTTGGTACGTAACCTCTACTGGTTCTATGTCAGCATTGAAAAACGGCTAAACATCAAGGTTTTTCCATTTGGAAACCTGATTTCCTGTCTATTCAAAAATGTGACTCCTCGGCAAACATTTGACTCTATGGGTTAAACCATGTTGGCAAAAACAAATAACACACAGAGAATAAACAAAACAGAGTTTAATCATAGGTTATTTATCATGTGGCATTTTCTTTTAACTTAATCAAGATTTGCGGATGAAGTTACTGTTGGATTACTGAGAATATCATCAATGGTTAAAGGGGCTTTTTATTGACAATGTTTGGTTGTATTACTGATAAAATATGGGATGGTATATTACAGATCAGGGGTTCTCGTGTTCAGGGTATTTCAAAAGTTTTGATTAACTCAGCTTTCTTGTACGTTAAGCACAATTATTTTATCAGTTTTTTTTAACAGTAAATCTTGCGAAAGACCAACAGTCATTGTGGAACATTGCTCATAACTGGATACAAGGAGAAAAAAGTAACACAAATAACTGGAATATGGCCAAAGACAACACCCATAAATGGAGCAAATTATATTACCGTTTTCTGACACCTTAAAATATTCAGTAATACGTTTGTCCACTGGGTAACTGCAGTTGTTAATGTTATTTCTGTGGTTTTGGAGATGTTAGATGAAACTCCTCTAACTTGTGATATTCAAGAGAAATGGTCAACAATAAGTTTTATTTTTTATAGGAATCTTACGGTTAAGCTCTTTAAAACGTTCTTCGTATGTTAAAAACATCTAGCCAACTATGGAGTTGTATGTGAGTCTCCTCCCATAAGTTGATGGACAAAATCAGGTTTCTGTACTTCTATTGTGTGATCATCTGTCTGTATGCACGGAATAACTTTCGAACGAAGTTTATACTTTAAAAAACAAGGGTTGTATGTGAAACTCCACCTATACTATCTATATATTTTTGCTGTTCAGTTTTGGACATTACTAAACTTGGTAGTGACACTTCATTATTTTAATATAATAACTCTTTTTATTATGCCTACTGAACTGTCATCACTCTTTATTTCCAATTGTTATACACTAATAAATAAATAAAGCCTTTGTAAGGGGTCTTTGTAACCTTATAGCTTAACATTTGAAACATTAACAGAAACCTGTAATGTTTTTGAAAATGTACAATTTAAGTTGTTTGGAAAGAGATACGTAAACTGAAAAATTATGAAATTAGAATCCCACAATTTCTTATCAACAAAAGTATGTTTTCCAAACTATATATTTTTTTTAGATGAATGGTTCAAATTTGTTTTTGTTTTCCGTCAGTCCATAATTTTTTGTGTTGTACAAAAAAGAAAAATTAATTAATGAAACATTATGTATATAATTACATAATATTTTCAGATTAAATTTTCTGATGCACAGGTACTGTTGAAATTGCATGTTTAAAAAAACATTTATTAAATGCTTTTTTGAAAATTTTGAGCAAAAATTAGTACACTAAGAACTGATCATATTGAATAGGTAGGTCAAAGTTAAATTTTCTAAAATCACAAAAAGTAATCGTTAACTAAAATGAATTTTAATATCTCCAACTGTTATTCTTACTGTTTGAAATATGGTGTGATTGAAGTTGACAAAAGTGTATCTCATGTTTTTAATATTGTGTAAAGATAGGCATTACAGTTTAATCAGATTGTTGAAGTAGAATGCCTGATGCAATATAATCAGTTAAGATTGTGATAATACTAACATGTCAGTCTGGCCAGTTTATATTTATATTGAGGTAGTCTTGTATCAAGGGCAGTGTACGACCACAGAGATGTTTATATTGAGGTAGTCTTGTATCAAGGGCAATGTACGACCACAGAGATGTTTATATTGAGGTAGTCTTGTATCAAGGGCAGTGTACGACCACAGAGATGTATACATTGAGGAAGTCTCGTATCAAGGCCAGTGTACAGCCACATAGATGTTTATATTGAGGTAGTCTCATATCAAGGGCAGTGTACAGCCACAGAGATGTTTACATTGAGGTAGTCTTGTATCAAGGACAGTGAACAGCCATAGAGATGTTTATATTGAGGTAGTCTCGTATCAAGGACAGTGTACAGCCACAGAGATGTTTACATTGAGGTAGTCTTGTATCAAGGGCAGTGTAGGCCACATAGATGTTTATATTGAGGTGGTCTTGTATAAAGGACAGTGTACAGCCACAGATATGTATTATATTGAGGTAGTCCCATATCAAGGGCAGTGTACGACCACAGAGATGTTTATATTGAGGAAGTCTTGTAATCAAGGCCAGTGTAAAGCCACATAGATGTTTTATATTGAGGTAGTCTTGTATCAAGGCCAGTGTACAGCCACAGAGATGTTTATATTGAGGTAGTCTTGTATCAAGGCCAGTGTAAAGCCACATAGATGTTTATATTGAGGTAGTCTTGTATCAAGGGCAGTGTAAAGCCACATAGATGTTTATATTGAGGTAGTCTTGTATCAAGGACAGTGTACGAACCACAGAGATGTTTATATTGAGGTAGTCTTGTATCAAGGCCAGTGTAAAGCCACATAGATGTTTATATTGAGGTAGTCTTGTATCAAGGCCAGTGTACAGCCACAAGTCTCTGAAGCCAGTGACATTGATTGTCCTGCTGGCAGCAGATAATCACTGGGTTATTTTCATATTTGCATCACAAATGACTAATCACCCACCGAAGTGGCTTGTTATAAATTCACAAAGTAAGCAACAGACTACATGATGTATGCTGATTAAAATTTTACATGGATTTTACTTTTTAAGGATTATCAGTTAGCATATAGTTTTGCATGTCTACGTTTAGAAGGTTCCACTCCCACTATATACAACCATATTTTACTTAACTACCAGGCATGTGGATGGGTTTTGTTTGAAGGTGTACTATTTTTCCGAGTTATAATAAATCATTATCTGCAGTTATCATATTTTTGTTATTTTTACTAGTCATTAACTAACCTATACATCCTTTACTGTTATTGTTGATTTATGGGACACCCTCTATATAACTGTGTTATATGCAGTTTGTGGAAACGATAACTGTCCCACAAAAACCAAACAAAGTCAAAACTTTGCACTTAAGTTGATATTCTAAATATTTGGGATAATTTCATTTACTGGTTTGGTATGCCATTATATACCAATATGGCGGCCTTCACATTGTAAAAATTCACAAATCTGTTAATTGTTGGCCTACAGAACAACTTTTATGTTTGTAAAATGAAGTTGGATTTTTGTATTTTGAAAATAAATCATAATATTTTGATATATTTCCGGCTGTGCTGGAAGGAGTGTTTTTTATTCTCATATTCAACCTTTAAATATCGTCTTTTATCCATATCCTGCTTCCTGTTTCCTACTTCCAACTCTCATTATTCCTGTTTTTCTGTCATTTTCTTGAGAACTGTTTTCTTTCCTATATGATTTTGTAAATAAACTATCCACATCAGCCTTTTTTTGATTTCCACCAAAATTTCCAGCTGCCTTTACAAATGATTAAATTCTTCATTTGTTTCCTCCTTTATCAGTTTCATTTCCTCTTGAGAGGTTTGTAAAGTTTCCGATGGTACTCCTCTCCCATTTTAAGAACAAAGTTTCAACTCCATAGCATGACTCAGACTCTTGTTTCCGCAGGTGACAAAATCTGTGCTGGCCCTGCTAAAGTACTATGAATGGTTCAAGTTCTGTATCGTCTGGGAGGATGACTGGAACTCGGTCGCCAGGTCCCTGAGCAAGGAGGCGAACGAAGTGAACATGACGGTGACTGGCGTGGCGGGAGGTGCAGAGCAGCAACAAGTGCTGCAGAGACAAGCTGCCATGCTGCACCAACAACTTCTGGTACAACATCATCACCGAAACCATGAACCTCAACTCGCAGTAAGTTACACGTCAACCCGTGGGCGTCATGCTCCTACACCCTCCCGTTCACTGTGTCACTTGAAATACCTGTAATGCAAGGGCTGTGTTTTTTCAACCTCCGATCTCACACCATCACGACCAGACACAGGTCCCGGAGTGTGGGTAGTAGTCAATCGTTAATATTCACAGCTGCAACATTTGTCACAGCTGAGTTCAAATTGGTAGTTTGCACTCTATTGATTCTCCCATTATATATGAATTGAGGAGTGATATTTGTTTGCTGCAAGCAGAAGTGAATAATGCAGCAGAAACCCATTGGAGAATGTGCTGTATTTGCAGAGAAAAACACAGGTGATGGTATTGTACTGTACATGAGTGGTGTAGAAAGTCAATAATGTTGACTGACACCCACAAAAATCGTCCAATGGCTTCAGTTTTGACGTTTCTCGAACTAGTCCTTGAATGTGACATTCAACCATCCTTAAATGTTTTACGCAATTCACGCACAATACACCATCATTCGTAATGTTTTCTCCATAAACACACACGGCACATTCTCCATTGGATTTCTACTGCTCTATTCCCTTCTGCTTGCAGGAAACGAATAGCACTCCTCAATTCACATTTGGCGGGAAGAATCAATAGAGGTGGTGGCCATATTTATGCAACTGCAGCTCAGCACAAGCAGACTACTTGAATTCGACAGTGTCCAATGTTTTAGCATGGAAGATGCGTGATGCGGTGATGGACCTGCCAAGTGTCTGGCTGTCATGTTGAAGATGGAAGGTTTGAAAAAGGAATGATCCTCGTATGATAAATAAGAATTTTCGAAGTATAGAAAACGATTATATACTTTGCTCATTGCCATGTTTGTAACTGAAGGAAGAATAAATGCTCAATAATGTACTACAGTTTTTATTGTTTGTACCTTTACGTACTCTACGTAGAGGGTTCATAATTACGTCTGATTTAACTTTGTCGATGTGGTTGCAGTCTACGTGTTCCTTGGCCAAGCCAAGACGCTGGTGGATATGATGCAGACTATGCAGGCCCTGGGACTGTTCAACAATGGAGAGTACATCGTCATCTACGCAGATCTTTCTCACCTACTCCCCTCGGAAGCCTACAAGTACATCTGGAGTAAGCTCCATAATGATATCAACACAGTGTATCTAGTTCATCTTTGTCAAACTTTTCGCTTGAAAAATCTATAGATTTATATTACTTTCTGATCAATGTATTTATAAAATCAAGAAAAAAATGCTCTGGCCGACAAATAGATTTGTGTCACGAATTTCCTGATTTAAGCATTTAGAGAATACCGTGTGATAATGTCTCTACTGTTGAACAGATTGCAATGTCAAATATGTTTTTTCCAATCTTAGGATACAATGGAAGTATGTAGGGTGGGTCCGTCTTCAAATCCTAAATCAGTACAATTTCTTTTATTTGAGTTTTTAAAGTATAAGTATAACTTCTTTGTTTGAAGGTTATTTTTGTGACGATGGAAGGATTGTGAAGGAAACAGGATTTTTCTGGACATTTGCCATTGTTCTGTGAAACAAGAAACAAGAAAGGTTTATTTTAACCTAGTTTGTAATTATGTATTAGGTTAGTTCTTTACCTGAAGAAGAGATCAGATTGCAGATCTCGAAACGTAGTGTTACTGATTTCTTGTTTCACTGAACGATGGCAAATGTCCGGAAAAATCCTGTTTCCTTCAAGTATAACTTGTCAACAGATTTTTATTTTTTGTATCTAAAAGTTTTGGAATCTTTGTGTATAGGGTTAAAAACCAATATAATTCAATTTTTGTCCCAAAAATATTTTTGTTATCAATCTTTTAAAGCCTATAATCACTTTGTCAATCGTATATAAAATTATTTTTTTTCCAAGATGGTTTTTGAAATATTTATGTATTTATATTAACCCTGGATACGGTTGTTGAAATTCCTGTAACATCTGGAACTATTTTGTTAGTTGTGCACATCATCATTCAAACATATGTAGAATGTTTATTATTGTTTAGTATATACTATTATATATATTTTCTTTTTCAGTACATTGTAAGGAACATTTATATGTTCTATGAATATATCATTATATTGACAATTTAGAATTTTCTTTAAGCACCACAAATACATAAAAGAAAAGAAAAGAAAAATAAAATTAAAAAATAAAGCCTTATAAAAAATAGAAACTATTTTTTGTTTATTTTTCAAAATATAAAAAATTTCCCCCAAAAGATTTGTATGCTAAACGTCAATAAAATTCCACTTTCTACCAACTATTTGTTGTTCAGAAAAAATAGTAAAATTTTCTGTTTGTACAAAAAAACTACACACACACATGCAAATATTTTATGAAATTTTCAATATGGTTAATATATCTTGAAAATTTCACTAGTATATACCACTTGAAACATTTCACAATAAAGAGTTTGATGACACCTAATATAATCACAACTAAAAATAACAAAATCAAGGAACTAGTCAAAACTAGTCCGTTTAACATTATAGAAATGCCACTAACTGTATTTGAAATGCATGTGTTTCTTCGGACAAGAGAGTAATAAACAGATGTTTGAAGCAGTTGCCCTTGATTACAAAGATGACTGCAAAAACGATTATTGACCAGTTGCTTAACATTGGAGAAACATTTTTTGTGGTTTTCGGTTTGTGTTTAAATAATGTATGTTTATAAGTTATTATTTTATAACGTTAGATTTAATATTCATCGTTTTAGTTTTTTTTTTAATAAGATTTTATAAATATTATTGATATTTTAACTAGTTCATTCTGATCAATCCAAAGAGGAAACCCTTACTTTTTAGTTCTTTTTCATTAGTTTGTCTCTTGTAATTAATAATTTACAAACGTTTAAAAAAACAATATTTTTAACAATTTTGTTCTACTTATAATTAGTATTAATATTTATAAGTGATGTCTGAACTGTTATAAATATTACAGTAGTCCTTGTAAATATTACAAATGATTCAATATTGTACTTCGGAATTTTACTATTTTAACTGGTATCTGTAGCCATTATGATATCAAGTTATTGATTCATATATCTTGGCGAATCAAAATAAATCTTATAGGACTTGTGCTTGTACCAGATTTGGTAAGTTATTGCATTTGTTCAAATAAAATAGAAGTTGTAGAATCTTGGAGCATTGGAAAAAAACTGTTTATTGATAGTATCACTAGATAAATGAATACAACATTTTCCAATATATAATTTTTTATTTTGTGCAAGGCCTTTTTGAATCAAAGATTCCATCATCAGTGAAGTGCCTGATGATGGAATCTTTGATTCAGAAAGGCCTTGCACAAAATAGAAAATTATATATTGGAAAATGTTGTATTCCTTTATCTAGTGATACTACAATAAAATAGAAGTTATTTATAAAATCATATAAGTAATCTAATGCTCTATCTTTGATTGTGTTAGTTACACAAATATACAATAGTTAAGCCCTATCTTTGATTGTGTTAGTTACACAAATATACAATAGTTAAGCCCTATCTTTGATTGTTTTAGTTACACAAATATACAATAGTTAACCCCTATCTTTGATTGTGTTAGTTAAGCCCTATCTTTTGATTGTATTAGCTATTTAATCTCTTGGTTAGCTTTTAAAATCATAGCTCCTACTAAAAAAAAGTCAGATTTATTTTTAAACTTCATACTTGTAATTTTGTAAGGAAAATTTCATGGTTAATCGGTCAATAGTTAAAATATTAATAGCTTAGTATTCCGAGTTTAAGTTCAGTCAATTTGGAAAAACTTAGCACATTTTGGGAAAACTCATATTCTAGACCACTGTAGTTTGTTTTATTTACAGCATGTTGTAAGGGCAATAAATTAAAGTTTTCAAAATGTGGTGTGTAGGGTACGAGTCGGTGTCGAAGACAACACTGAGTTGTTGAGAAGTCCGACTTCACAGAGGTCCAGGTCATTGTTGGTTGTGGTGCCGTCGCCACCGTCAGAGAGCTACGAGGGCTTCTCCGAGAAAGTGCGGCTCTACAACAATGAGCCGCCGTTCAGTTTCCCTACACCACCCGTTTTCACTGTCTCCCACGAATGGTCCAAGGTAATAAATAGTAACTGTCAAACAAACCACTTTCAGGTAGACAGAATATAGACATTGTCACCGTAGTTGGGGTGGCGGCTACCTACTTACAGATTTGCTTCAGCTGTTTGAATTAACAAGTCAATAAAACTTTTCCCGTTTGTAATTTTAATAATTAGTGTTATCCTGAATTCAAATTTTGTATCAGTGTTTGTAGTGTTATTGGTACCTTGTATATCATCTTATACAGGGTATTCAGTAAGTCACTCAAAAGTCATACTCAGTATTACAGATACATACTTTTTTGAAACTTGGTAAGTTATATTACATAGGGAACAAGAAAAAAGTTGTATACAAGTGTATTGAGATCAAAAATGACAATTTTTCTTGATCAATATGTATCAAATAAAAACAATTTAAAATTTGTTGTATAATTTTTTAATTTAAAAATTTTAACAGATTTTATAATACAAATAAATATTATGTCATATCCTACTTTCCCCCAACACAATAAAACAAAATCTTCACATTACGTTTATTTATGAAAAAGGTTGTGAATTATTTTGTGTGCTCTACACAAATGTATAAAATATGTAAATTCACTTATACAAATAATTATTTTTGTTTGAAATTTGGTATGTTTGTTCCTCTGTAAACAAGGAACAATATAAACGATGCATACAAATAATTTAAGATCATAAAATTACAATTATAAAAAAAAATAAGTTTTATGTCTCTCTAATATTTGATAAAATTATTATTATCACAGTGACAGCAGCCAACTTGTACAACTCTGTGTTATTGTACGCGAGGGCACTGGACAAACTGTTGCGAGAAGAGCCGTTTCTCAACTACACTTTGTTGTTCCAGTTTATCACAGTGACAGCAGCCAACTTGTACGACTCTGTGTTATTGTACGCGAGGGCACTGGACAAACTGTTTGCGAGAAGAGCCGTTTCTCAACTACACTTTGTTGTTCCAGTTTTATCACAGTGACAGCAGCCAACTTGTACGACTCTGTGTTATTGTACGCGGGGGCATTGGACAAACTGTTGTGAGAAGAGCCGTTTCTCAACTACACTTTGTTGTTCCAGTTTATTACAGTGACAGCAGCCAACTTGTACGACTCTGTGTTATTGTACGCGGGGCATTGGACAAACTGTTGTGAGAAGAGCCGTTTCTCAACTACACTTTGTTGTTCCAGTTTATCACAGTGACAGCAGCCAACTTGTACGACTCTGTGTTATTGTACGCGGGGGCATTGGACAAACTGTTTGCGAGAAGAGCCGTTTATCAACTACACTTTGTTGTTCCAGTTTATCACAGTGACAGCAGCCAATTTGTACGACTCTGTGTTATTGTACGCGAGGGCATTGGACAAACTGTTGCGAGAAGAGCCGTTTCTCAACTACACTTTGTTGTTCCCAGTTTATCACAGTGACAGCAGCCAATTTGTACAATTCTGTGTTATTGTACGCGGGGGCATTGGGACAAACTGTTGCGAGAAGAGCCGTTTCTCAACTACACTTTGTTGTTCCAGTTTATCACAGTGACAGCAGCCAACTTGTACGACTCTGTGTTTATTGTACGCGGGGGCATTGGACAAACCTGTTGCGAGAAGAGCCGTTTCTCAACTACACTTTGTTGTTCCAGTTTATCACAGTGACAGCAGCCAACTTGTACGACTCTGTGTTATTGTACGCGAGGGGCACTGGACAAACTGTTGTGAGAAGAGCCGTTTCTCAACTACACTTTTGTTGTTCCAGTTTATCACAGTGACAGCAGCCAACTTGTACGACTCTGTATTATTGTACGCGGGGGCATTGGACAAACTGTTGCGAGAAGAGCCGTTTCTCAACTACACTTTGTTGTTCCAGTTTATCACAGTGACAGCAGCCAACTTGTACGACTCTGTGTTATTGTACGCGAGGGCACTGGACAAACTGTTGCGAGAAGAGCCGTTTCTCAACTACTACACTTTGTTGTTCCAGTTTATCACAGTGACAGCAGCCAACTTGTACGACTCTGTGTTATTGTACGCGGGGGCATTGGACAAACTGTTGCGAGAAGAGCCGTTTATCAACTACACTTTGTTGTTCCAGTTTTATCACAGTGACAGCAGCCAACTTGTACGACTCTGTGTTATATTGTACGCGGGGGCATTGGACAAAACTGTTGCGAGAAGAGCCGTTTATCAACTACACTTTGTTGTTCCAGTTTATCACAGTGACAGCAGCCAACTTGTACGACTCTGTATTATTGTACGCGGGGGCATTGGACAAACTGTTGCGAGAAGAGCCGTTTCTCAACTACACTTTGTTGTTCCAGTTTATCACAGTGACAGCAGCCAACTTGTACGACTCTGTGTTATTGTACGCGAGGGCATTGGACAAACTGTTGCGAGAAGAGCCGTTTATCAACTACACTTTGTTGTTCCAGTTTATCACAGTGACAGCAGCCAACTTGTACGACTCTGTGTTATTGTACGCTGGGGGGCATTGGACAAACTGTTGCGAGAAGAGCCGTTTCTCAACTACACTTTGTTGTTCCAGTTTATCACAGTGACAGCAGCCAACTTGTACGACTCTGTGTTATTGTACGTGAGGGCACTGGACAAACTGTTGTGAGAAGAGCCGTTTCTCAACTACACTTTGTTGTT
Source organism: Homalodisca vitripennis (assembly GCF_021130785.1). Lineage (NCBI taxonomy): Eukaryota > Metazoa > Arthropoda > Insecta > Hemiptera > Cicadellidae > Homalodisca > Homalodisca vitripennis. Next base: position 17,544 of record NW_025788008.1, read on the forward strand.
CCAGTTTATCACAGTGACAGCAGCCAACTTGTACGACTCTGTGTTATTGTACGGCGAGGGCACTGGACAAACTGTTGTGAGAAGAGCCGTTTCTCAACTACACTTTGTTTGTTCCAGTTTATCACAGTGACAGCAGCCAACTTGTACGACTCTGTATTATTGTACGCGAGGGCACTGGACAAACTGTTTGCGAGAAGAGCCGTTTCTCAACCACACTATCATCCAAAGTGTTGCCAGCAACGGCACTAGGATAATCGAGACCATAATTAAGAACCGAACAATACACAAGTAAGTTGTGAATTGATTTTTTGTAGTATTTGTCAATTGTATTCACTTAGTATTATTACTGTGGTAGCGTAGTATTTGACCTGACAACAGGGCCCGATTAAGGTTTTTGGCACCCGTAGGCTATCTTGTACTTCGCGCCCCCCCCCCCTCAACGGTTTCCGGCCGGCTTCCCTCTGTCCAATTTTCAATAATAAAAAGTGTTCTGCTGTATAGCGGCCATATTATATTTTTGTAATAAAATTTTCAACTTACTTAAATTTAAAGACCATTACAGAGAGAGACCATTTAGAGTATTAAACTTTAGGAAAAGAACAACATTCAGCAACTAAACTATAAACTTTAATTATTGTTCAAAAGGTCTAATGATACATGTATGTATAAACTGCTATGTAATATGTTCAAATTCAACGGTTAAAAGAACCATGCTGTTTGCTGTCATTTCCTAAAAACACACAAACAAACGAACAAAAACAGCAAAATTATAGAAAGTGCAAACTTGCAAAGGGAAAGGATGCTTACTGCTGAGCATTTATTTGTATCTTTAAAATGGAATATGGTCTATTGTTGTAGACTTGTAGGTAACATTCTTTAAAGAGAATCAAGGGTTCTTATTTACCACTGGTTTTGTAGGACATACAAAAATGTGTCCTAGCTACAGCCAAACCTTACATGAGTTTTTTAATTCTTATACATTTTTTGTAGATTACTATCATTAAATAGTCACAAAATTCAAAGTTCAGCAACTTTGTAATGTTACTTTCAAAAAATCTGTAGGCTTATTTTTTTCAAAATAAATTAAAAATGCATACTGTAATTTTAAGGCTGTTAAAATTATGTGAATTTTATCTCTTACTTCAGTATAAATGCTGCCATAATAATGGAGATTTTATTGTTGTCCATTTTAATAAGAAAGCTTAGTAGCTACGTATAGGGCCTGTTTTAATTAGCGTTTTAACTGTAAATCACTGAAAAGTGATTTATAATAAATCAATGAACATGGTCAAATTGGTCATCAACTTTCTCTGGTTTATTCAAGTACATTATGTTACATAGAAATGACATTAGACTTTGGTATACAACTTGGTGACTTGAACATTTAATCACAATAACAAACAATGAGCTTAGAACTATAAAAATTATTAGGCCTACTGTTAACAAAAGAACTTTTTATTTTCTCATGACGATATATTCCCTGATTAAACAAAGTCTTTCTTCCGTGCTTTTGATGAGGCAAAACGCATCGATCAAGTCATCAAACGGAACGAGCTGTACATAGTCACTTTCTATAAATAAGAGAGCGAGTGCCTGGAGTTTTTCTTGCCGTAGAGTCGACCTCAAATAATTCTTGACTCGAGTAAGAGCAGAAAAGGATCTTTCTCCGCTGCAATTAGACACCGCCATGCTCAAGAAGATCCGCAATGCCACTTCCACGTTCGGAAAAAGAGATTCAAGTTTTAGGGTTTTTACATGTTTCAATAGCCTGTAGGCTTTAGTCCCGGTCGGTTTGACTTTCTTCTTTTCCTCCATTCTGTCTGACAGTACATTTTCCTCTTCATAGAATGTATTATCATCTTTTAAAATTTTTGAAGATACAAACACTCATCTGGAAATGAATCATCTAGGTCTGTTGAATATTCATTCATTAGCTTTGTTGCCTTTTCCTTCAAGATTGAACTCTTCAATTTTATTCAAATTCCATAAAAAGTTGGAGTCTCGTACGTGTGACATAAATTGATTTTCTCCTTGTTAGTTGCCCTAGGAGTGTATCAATTGCTTTGTAGTAACAATTTATCAGGAATGATTTCCGCACATCAAACTCAGTGTGCCCCTCTTTGCTTTCTCCAAAAGGGATTTTTGGTTTCTTTTTCCTTGTATTGTCTTGTTTGTACTCTTGAGAATTGCACATAAGCTTTGCCTCACTTTCAAAGTTAGAAAATTGTTCCTCATTTCTTAATGAACTTAGAAAAGTCTCTAGGAGCTCGTACGAAAGTGCTGTCTGATCTAAGTCTCCATCTTCAGATTGAAGTCGTACACTGATGTCATGAAACTTCATGAGTACTTTATTCCAAAAACAAATCATCATGGTCATTTCCAAAGACTGGAGCTTCTCTATCAGTTGTTTGGCTTCAAGTCGTACGTCTTTTTTATTTTCTTCGTTTGAAGTGATGTCTTGTAACGCTGCGATTATTTGTTTATATGACTTGTGCATGGCTTTACTGGCATCTGCTCTTGCACTCCAGCGAGTTTTCGAAAGGGTCTTGACTGTCAAACATTCTTTGTCATATTGCGACAAGAGAATTTCCCATTTGTGTGTAGATGAATGGAAAAAGTTGTACATTTGCTGTGCCAGGGCAAAATATTCAACAGAACTACTACTACTTTCTGCAGCGGTCGAACCTACTAGCTGTAAACCAATGAGCTGCGCAAGGAACGTAGTGAGCAAGAGGATTTTGCTCTTTGATTCGATTTTGAAGCCCCTTTGTAACACCCAGACATGTTACTTGCATTGTCGTAACTCTGACCTCTACAGTCACTGATATTTAAGTTCAAACTTTCAAGAGTATTTATCACAGCCTTCTCCATATCTTCCCCTTTATGGCCACAATTTGGGATGAACGTTATGAACCGCTCATTAGGTGACCGTCAGGTGCTACAAAACGAATGACAAAAGTCAATTGATCCACATTGGAAACATCTGGAGTAGAGTCGACAATAATCGAAAAATACTTAGAATTCTTGATATCTGACGCGATTTTGGATTTAACATTGTCAGCTAACAGAGTAATAAACTCGTTAACGAATCGTGGAAGATAAGTATGAGGGCACTCCTTTACCTTTATTTCCGAAACGAGCAACATGGTCAGCCATGAAAGGATCAAACTTGCACAAAAGCTCGATACAGCCAAGGAAATTACCATTACTGGTTGACCCCAAAATTTCATTTTCACCATAAAACGGAAGCCCTCGAGAAGTTAAATACTTAACTACTTCAACAACTCTTGACAATACATCTCTCCAATACTTCACTTCTACTTGATGCTGCTCAAGTAGTTTTGCATCAATTCTCTGAGGTGCATTCATCCGGGTCAAATATTTGTTCACACATTCTCTGTGCTCTAGACTATTATCATGTTCTTGAATTTTGTGTGAATTTTTCCAATCATTAAAGCCGCATGTAGCTAAGGCAGTCGTCCCCCCATAGAGCTTACAAGGAGCACAGTATACATAGCCAGTTGATTTGGAATAAACTAAATGAGTTCTTTTTACAATCTCTCCATTTACAAGTTTTTTGAAAAAACAAGCTTTGTTCAAATAACGGTTTTGGTCAGAATACTGCCGCTTTGATTGGGAAAAAATCCCCACTGTCATTTTGATTGATGCTGTGCACTGCAAAGTATTCACGCAATGCCTCATTTACCAGCCATAAAGCGGGATCATCAAGATTTTTTGAATCGGTTACCTCTTTATTTGCTGGTACACAATCTTGCAACTGATGTCCCAATTCCCAAATCTGCTATTATGCTCGGTTGATGGTGGTGAAGGGACGTGTACAGGTGCAATTTCCGTTGTGGTGTCTGAGACAACGGTAGCAGTGGCACTGGCAGGCTGCTGGAATCACTTCCACTTCCACTATAACACCGCTGTCCTCACTCACAAGGTTTCGTTCAGTTCCCGTGACGACCGGCAATGTCTCAGCAGAACAACTGGGAGTTTCGGGTTTATTGAAAAAATCGTCTAGTCTATGAATTTTATTTAGAAGAGCACTTTCCCGTTCGTTACGCTCCCGGGCCCGTTTACGGTATTCGGAACCACTTGGTTTTTTACTCATAATGTAGCCTACATATGTAAACCAAGCAAACCACTGCTTCTTCTAATATTTCAGTATAAAACACTCTACTCGACTTACGAATAAATGTCAGTGTTTTATAATAACGAGCAATGACACCAATTAATCACAACGAAAGTCCAAATAATTCATAGGCCATAGGCCTAAAACAAACAGTGCAGACGAGGAGACGACTGACTGCAGCTGCAGCTACACTCTGTCTCTATCTGTCAGAGAGCGTCAGTGTTGCAAACGGCGAAGGGCGGCGGCCGGCGGCGCCCCTCGCGCGAAGCAAAATTTCCCTTTTAGTTTCCCTACCGTTACGATAATTACTATGCGTTGTCACTAATCGCTATTAATTAATTTCTTTTTCTACTTAATAGTTATTTTTAAGTAAATGGAGTAAATCTAAGGTCTAGGTGGATGTGTAAATAATGTACAAAAATGTATAGTGAAGTTTTAGACCATACCATTTTATTTACTACATATAAAAAGCACTTCATCTTGAACTCCAAAGCGCCCCCCTAAAATCGTCACCGGTCTCGCGTCCTAGGCTGCAGCCTACTTAGCCTACTGGTTAATCGGGCCCTGCCTGACAATAGAATTAGAATGTGGATTTTCGGAGCTAAAGATCACTATAAGCGATGCATTAGTGTGACCGGATTCGCGGACATTTATGCTACAAATTTTGTAGCACATTTTTATTGTTATCTTAAGTATTATGGTTAGTGGCTGTTAGAATACAAATGTTTTAGTTTAATTTTTTTCATTCTTTCCTTGACACTAGCTGGATTTTTTTCCATTGCATTTTTGTTACATTTGTTTTTTGTAACGGCTTTCCGCTGGTAGTTTTGGTTATTAAAGTTGGTGTGATAAATATTTTGTTATTACTTAGTAAGTAAATGTTTGTTTTTCTTTTTAACTAAAGTGTACACAATAAGTACCATTTCAGGAATAATGTTGTTCAAAATTGACATTAATGGGGGTTGCAACTTCACCTGCGACTACTCCATAGAAATTAGCACCATTTCAATGTTTCAGATATAACAGATGCTACGATAAGACTTGACAGCAATGGAAACTCTGAGGGTAACTTATCCGTGGTTGCAACTTCACCTGTGAGTACTCCATAGAAATTAGCACCATGTCAATGTTTCAGGTGTAACAGGTGCTACGATAAAACTCGACAGCAATGGGG
>NW_025788009.1:0-12511 GCF_021130785.1 Homalodisca vitripennis
GACTCACAAGAGGTCAGACCCACCGGGCGGTGGCGTACACTAGTTCCAAACCACGTTGCAGATATTAAAAAAAATTGCCTACTGTTAGAAGCGGCAGCTAGTAAAATCAGTTATCAGAAGAGTGATTTATTGGAATGACATAACGGTCTAGCCCAGGCGAGATGTTTATATGTTTAATCAAGTACGACTACTCACAATTGAGCTTGTGGAATGTATAAAATATAACGGGCCAGAGTGTGTAATTAATGCTGAATATCACATTGATAGACTGTTGCTATTAAGTGCTTTGTATGGGAGAGTTTGGGTGAACAGTAAACTGCATCGTTATTGTTTTTACCGGACATAATTGGACAATTACTGCCATTGTTACGGTTGCCTGCACACCGTTGATTAGATCCAGTTAGTATGTTTGTGGTTTTAAATAACGCTCCTATGTAGGTATACTGATTAACATATATACTTATTAGAAATGTAAAAGTTTGTAAAGATTATTCGATATTTGGTGGAAATTTTTTTTAAGGTCTTGGAGACACGAGAATAAATATTTTCTCCCATTATTCTGCTCTGTACTGAATTGAACATCAGTGAATAAGGAAACTTTATTGTGGGATATAATTAAACCCAACCAGAGTAGCTGCAATTGCAAAACCTTAATTTGCAGCCACTAGCAATGTTGGTTAAACTAAAATCTTCATAACTATGATCAATGAAAAATGCCTATCGTATATACGTTATTCATGCATTCTACCATTTCAAACTAAAATTCGAATCTATCATAACACATCTTAAGTGCTTTCGTTAGGAAAGCTTCGAAATTTGAATTTAGACTTTATCCAAATTTTTTTCAATTGATCAAGTGTTGCTTAAATATTTAGAGGAATTCTTCTATGGTGCAGTTATCATTGCAGAGAAATTACTTTTAATGCTTAAAAGTTAGTCATAACAGTTATCCTACTCTCTGACTTCAGGGATTTATAATACAGCTTTCTTAAATCAAAATCGAACTATCATGGAATAGGAGTTTAGGAAATTATCCAGTCACTATTACTTTGCTATGGAGGGTTTTGTTTAACATCTAAAATTGATAAGCCTATATCGTGTCCATTATTCTATATGAAGACGTGATTACCTGCTAGTTGCAAATAAGAGTGACGGATTTTATTACTGGTACTTAAAACAAGCAAATATTTAATTGAGTATGTCAATAAAATATTTAGTACTTATAAATTTAATATTCCAACACTTTTGTGTTTTAAGTCTACCACCAGCATAAGTTTCAGATAACCAATTTGCAATCTATTTCCATCTTAATATTCTCCTGCCAAATACACTTCCAAACTGAAGTGAAACACAAAATAATATTGTGAATCCAGTCACGTATTCACTATTATGAATAGATTAGTTTTTGGGTAGTTACAATGGAAGACTGTGTTTAGATCGCCTGTTACTGTATATTCGCCGCATTCTATAACATATAAATAGCTTCTTAGTTTTAAATATCCTTAAAAAATTACTAAAATATCGTTTCTTTACTAAATAAAAATATTCCGTGAACATTGATTTACATACGTTTCATGTTTCTCTTTAACATAAAACAAATTATATAATGTAGCATACGAGGATTGTTTATAAAGAAACAGTTAAAATTGTTAAATATCTCAAATTTAAATATTATGAAATATAAAATTTCATGACAAATATCAAATTTTAGGTTTAAATACATTTGGTTTCTTATATTCGTGATCCATGAAAATCAGTCCAATAGACATGGGTGCACATATATATTGTGCTACAATAAAAACAATTCATGTTTATTATAACCCGTTCATGCATATATCATAGTGTGCTATAATACATTAAAATTTAAAGCATTATTAAAATAAAAACTAATTTATCTATTGCATAAAGAATATATAATTGGTTGAATCTTAGGTTCCAAATGCTTACACAAATAATTACTTGGGTAAAAGAACACAATTTTGATTCTTAAACAATCCACTATCTTATGAGAAATATTCAATGGAAACGGTTGTAATCATATTAAAACTCAATTTTAAAATATTTTAAAATCATCTTAAATTTTCCAAGATACAGATTTTTCCTTCTAACTATTTACTAGGAATCTCTCTAATTTTATACCGTTCATGAAAAGAAAATACCATTGTTTAAATTGAAAACCATTTCCAGAAATTAGTTTGATTGAGCTGACGCTTTAGTTGACTTAACACAAACAATTAATTTACCTTCTTGACTCCGACTCACTGGCCTCTAAAGTTTAAGGAAACTTTCCTATAGGAAATGCATGTGGTAAATAGTCTCAATTTTAGCTACATTTTCTAATTAAACTCTATATCTCTAAAATATTGTGTAAATAAAAATTTAAATATACTAGCTAGTGTCGTGAAACATAAGCTGATGTAAATAATGCGTATGATTATTCTTCCCTGATATTACTGTCAGATTTCAAAAGGGATACAATGCGGAGATCGTTTTCGAGAGTATTTTTCTATTCAATAGCATTTACCCGCAGCTTAGTGCCCACTTTTATGCCATATAATAGGGATGTCATAGGCAAATACTTTTTAATAGTATACAAAATCTTGAAAAACGGCAATGGTAACATAAAAGTTTCCAAACTTACAGATCCATAACCGAATAAGTAGACTTTAAAGTTTAGAGAGAAAGAAGTGAATTTAGAATCCTAATTTAAGAAGAGTGAAAATATATTTTATTAATTAGACTTCCATCTTAAGATACAAAAACTAATTGATCTGAATTACAATTAAATAAGCTCCATCAATTTTAATAATACTTTGTACTCAGTATATTTCTGGATTGACCTCCAACTTAAATACACATAAACAAAGTAACGTTTTAAACTTTTGCACATTTACTATATGACGATTACGATTAGTTTCATTCCAAAAAAAGTAAATTCATTGTTTTCACATGAGTACTATGGACACATAAGCTATATCAGTGCCGCACCCTCACAGTCAAGTGTATAGTTTATTTTGAATTAATTGAAACTATGTACTCGTATTATCGTTTAAAACTGAATATTAACAAGAAGGGACCCTCGCATGGAATTATACTGTCCCGATTAGTAAAACAATACAGGTAAACAATTTATCAGAAACATACTTCTGTCAAATAGAAAACTTTCGGCCCTGTGTAATATACTTCTAGTGTAACGGTAATTTCAGTGCCATAAGTTGAGTTTGCTTTGTTCCCAGATCAAAAATTTGATATGCGTAGGGCTAAGACACCCTACATATACTGCATTTTAATCAAAATAAACTGTTCAAGAAGATTTCTTTGCTTACGTTTTAAAAATTATTTCCAGTATTAATGAATGTACCGTGCACACAGTTGTGTGTTCCTTTTTCAACCATATATAGCGTCTTTTTATAACGAAGGAATAAAATATATGCATATGTTACATATGTTACCGAGACACCTATAGTAGGTCTCGGTAACTGTCCTGCATTTAAAAAAATCACTGTTGCTAATAATTGCTTAGGATTTATACCTCGTTTAAGGAGATGTTGTGGCAGAAGTTTTATTTAATTATGAAGACTCATTTAAACCTCTACTTACGTCGCTTTTGTCCTTGCTTACGGTGTATGGCTTAAAGGAGGAAGGAAAATCTTTTACACTATATTAATTCTAAAATAAATGATTGTAATAATAATAAGAACTAAACATTATATCGTTTACTATATAAATGTATATATATCAAGTCTTATAATTCCGTTACAGAAATTTTATTGTTTCACAAATTTTAATTTAAGGAAAGAATAGATCTTGTGACATGTATGTTTCTATCCTCCTGCCTTTTCCCTAAGCTAACAATAAATGCCTATGCACTAGGTCAAGGGAGCCAACTGTTTTCGAGTACCTTGTGTGAAAGGGGTTCCAGATATTATTCATTATGGTCAGTTTTGTAACAAATATTAAATAAGATTGTTGCTCAGCATTGGAATTTATTATGGAATTTGGTGCAATTTGTTGTAAAAGTTATATAGGATTTTCGGTTTTTTTTGCAATTTCCATAACACTTGCTGATCAATGTGTATGTTTATTACAATCTTAAATTTAAATGTAAACAAGGGTTTGTTATTTAAGGTATGTTGTATCAGCAGCTGTTTACTGTCATTTAAGTTATAATTAAATTTTATAAATATCAGTATTATTTACCATAACATTTTGAAATATTCCAGAAAAATTATCAGAATTTACTTTCAATTAAAACTGTTTTTTTAACTAAACGAATTTATAAACATGAATTAGCCAATTCAATATAACGATTTCTTGATATTAGCGCAAACACATTTAATTATTCATTTCTATTTATGAGATTTATCTTTCTTCGAGTAATTCATTACTACAAAATAATAATTAAAAAGATAAAACTTGTTTAAACGAGATTTTCACATTATTATGCAGTGTTTACGTCATGAACATTAAAAATCTGTTTTAAACTACTAATTTTTGCAAGTATACAAGATAAATTTTAAAATATTATTCCTAAAACTTGTTACATTGGGCTTGTCAGTAATTGCTTAACATTACAGCTCCAAAAATGTAGAAAGCTTGCGCAATGTTTGAGGACTTTACGTTTGAAAGTTTGCAGGAGGCGGGGCGACTGGAAACGCTTCGAAATGATTTCCGCTCTTCCTCACTAGGTTATTCCAATGGGACTTCCTTTTTGACGAAAATCGTAATGTTTGTTCGTGTTGAAACAATAGTTTGAATAATCTTGTCATGTACAAACGTAAATGCTTTAACATATCCTTTTAATGCTAGAATTGTATTAAAACTATTAAAATTATATTAAATAAACTCATATAAAAACTTCTCATTTATTTGCGATCATGCAGTTTTAATTTATACTATTTAGTTGAAAATGTTCTTAAAAACTTTTCCCAAATGTAATTATTGTTCAATAAAATTTACAAATAAAAAACTTTTATTACTAATAATTACAAATATTTCCAATTAATTTTTCTTACATAAAAACCACACACACACACACACACACACACACACACTTATATATATATATTATATATATAATATATATATATATATATATATATATATATATAATGATATATATTATACTTACAGTACACAATTTATTGTTCAGTTGTTTTCATGATATAGATAGATATAGATATAGACAAGTTTCCTTACCTATCACTTTTATGAAAAGCAAAAAAAAAATAAAGCACGGATTAAGTATTGTTCTTTCAGTTTACAACCAAAAACTACGGGAAACAATATTGTAGGGAATAAAATAAGTGTACTATATTCAATATTTAATATCTACATTTCGAACATGAATAATTTTTAAAGGATAACAGTAGGTATGGATAATAATGTAATATGTTGAGGGAATTGGTTCCCTCACCTTCATCACAGTTGGCAAAATTAACTAAGACACAATGGACTTAGTGATCTTATTTACCTGAATACTTAAGGGGACTGGGATTGGTCCTATTCCTGTAATGTTAAATTGAACACACTGTATGTAACCTCTATCCCAATAACCATAAAAGATTATTTTGAAAATGAACCTTTTCTTTACATTTTTAGCAGTGGGGTTATAAAAATTCCATTCAGGTAAAGGTTTTGGTAATTTATAAAAATATATATAACAGTTTGTATATTTTTTCCTCATATGATTCAGATATAATTTTTTTTCAAGGCATTTTTTCAATAAGTTGTCTGTTCCAAAATGTAAAGGCCATATTATGTGGAATAGAACTAAAAAAATAATCATGCTTATATCTTTTTATAGTTTTTGTGATACAGGTACCATATGTAAAAAAACACAATTGTTAGGGAATCGAGAGTAAGACATGTATTGCTATAACACAGAGGATTCTGTTTACGTAAATACATCCCTGCACCATATGAAGGCTGATTTGGGTCTCTCCTGCTCCTCAAACTGGTCCTCCAACTTCCTTTCTGCGTCTTACAGCACTTTTTTCATAATTTCCTTCTACATGCTTTCTCTGCTTCTTCGATTCTCGTTTCGTCGATGGATTTCAAGGTTTTTATGCAATGAATGCACGAGTGTGATTCCTAATTTGCCTAGTATTTTACATTTCGTATATGTTTCCATTGTTTAAAGTAGCTTTACCCTCATAAACACCAAACGCAAGTGTAGTAAATCATCACAAAAAGTAGACTTTGGAATATCTATTCCAGATCACCACTGTTGAGTGCGACTCACAAAGGATTTTTGGGTTTGCTTGTGGTTTTATGTTGCTTTTTTTTTTTTTGCGGTTTGCGTTTTTGTTGTGGCTTTAGTTTTTGCTTTTATTTCTTTGCTTGCCATGTTGTTTTTGTTTTTTGCGTGTGTTTTGCCACCATCATGCTTGACTTCTTTGCTGTTGACTGTTTGGTGTGTGTTGTTTGTTTGCTGGGTTTTTTTTTTGGTTGCTTTGTTTTGTTTGTGTTTTATTTTTTTTTGTGCTGCCTGTGATGTTCTTTAGTTTTTGCTTTCTTGCCTGGCGTTTTTTTTGCTTTTTTGTGATGCCTTTTTGGTGGTGATTTTGCCACTTTTTTGCCCACCAATGGTGCTGCCTATTTGTTTGCAACCCTGCAGACACATTTTGGAAGAGCACTGGAGAAGATAAATCTTTGAAGATGGGTTTAATTTTGTTTATTACCTAATTCTTAATTTTTATTTAGAAATAGGTAGTACCTACTTATAATAAACGTACAATAACAATGTAGTGTTGAACAAGTTAACTTCTCAGTACTCGCGCCGGCGCAGGTTTTACGAGCCAGATAAGTGTGCACAGCAATACAAACAAATGCACATAAATTATTTTATTATTGCTCAGAAGTTTGTTCTAATGGTTACAAATTAAAGAGGACAAAACATAGATTTAAAAAATGTAAAAAAACAAAAAATCGGTTATTTTTGACCGAATGGTGGACCATCCAAGTCTCACTTAAATATTATTTCTTGCGAGTCATCAAACCTAATGTTTAATTTTGTGTTATTATACAAGTATTGATGGATGGCATAGGCCCCAAAATTTTGTTATTTGTTCGTTAGGTTTTTCATTTACAATATATTCTACAATAACTATAACTGTAGATTCAAACCCATTGTAAAATCTTATATAATTTGAATTTCTGCAAGGTTTGTTCATAATCACATCTAAATTAATCGGCACTTTTATCACAAAAATTTCCTATAGCAATTTTGAAAACAACAAAGTCTGGAAAATTCTCATTTTTAAAACTGTAGATACAACTAACCACAAATACTGTTTACCGTGTTTGTTACCGCAAGATTCTTTCTTAAGATATATTCTAATCTGCTTTTAACTCAAATACCACTGGATAGTAAATACTATAACAAACCATATAAATATAAAGAAACACTTTGTAACATACTGAAGTATTTTACAAGGCTTGATACGAGTATTTTGGTATACCGTTTCTATGACGTAATTTGGAAGTATTAAATTTAGTTTATCAATTCCTCGATGTCCTTCAAGGTTTATATTGGATACACTTGTCTTACGCTTTTAATAAACAAAAACTAAATTTGCCTCATCGCCCACATCGAAAAACAAAATTATTTTCATGAGGATTCAAATACCCATAGTGTTATATTTGTTGATTATATCACGAACTATATTATTCTTTTTCAAAACTACCCGTTATCATATGAATAGATGAAGGCTTTGACATACTTTAAATTTTAGACACTTTTTTATTTTATTTATTTAATTATTTATTTATTTATTTAATTTTCCCAACTGGCAGCAGCCAATTTACAAATACAAGCATGGATAGTAGAGACAGCGGAAAATAATAGTTAATACCAAACAAAATGAAAAATCTACATAAGTAATAAAATAGGATATCATACAACAGTGTGATAATAAATAATTAGTATTCAAAGATGTAACAAGTAATAAATATCCAAAACATAACAAAAAATAAAAATTAACAAACAACAATAATTATTCATGTATGGAGCGAACATAAATAAATTGTGCTAATATATTAAAATTTAATATATATCATTTAACATAATAACAGTGTGAAATTAAATAAATGACAACATTATAATACAATGACCCATGCACTTAACACAAAATTAAAGCTAACTACTGTAGGTCTTAGTCACTAGTCCTTAACAGAGAGAAGAGAGAAGGCCTGCCGGCGAACCTGGTGAAGTCCATCGAAGAACAGGTCACACCCAGACGCAACCTGATTTCCCAGGCGAATAAACCTTGCGAAAGGACTGTTGAAGTCGAAGTTGGTTGAGTGGTATCTTCGACCCAGCAGATCTCGAGATCTTGTGTTAGCCGGAACTCTGAGGTCGATTTCAGCTAGGAGATCTGGACAGTTCATGCGACCATTCACTATCTTCCAGAGAAAGACAACATCAGCCACGTCACGTCGCAGGGCAAGAGGTGACAAGTTCAGATTGCTGGACAGTTCCTCCACAGGCACATCAAGATAGGCAAAACCCAGCCGGACACCAATCAAGCGAAGAAAACGCCTTTGTAGAGCTTCCAGTCTCGTCCTATTGCCAACAGTGTAAGGCGACCAAACGGGACTTGCATATTCCACAAGCTGTCTCACAAGGGAACAATACAGAGAGCGAAGAGCAGAAGGGTTGTCGATGCCTCTGGAGAATCTTGCTATGAAACCAAGCATCTTGTTTGCTTTGCTACTGATGTGGTCTATATGTCCAGAAAATCCCATGTCGCTGGCAAATATAACGCCTAGGTCTTTTATACACTGGGACCGTGGAATGGATGTACCAGAAATGGAGTATACGTATATGACTGGAGATTTGATGCGGTGATAAGTTATACAGGAGCACTTACTTGGATTTACAGACATGTTATTCCTGACACACCAATCCTCAATTCCGGAAAGGCTATTTTGAATTTCTTGAGAGTCTTCTGGTGTAGACACAGCGATGAAAATCTTCAGGTCGTCAGCAAATTGTAAGGCCTTTACAGTTAATTTGTCTAGTAGGTCATTGACAAAGACATTGAAGAGGCAAGGTCCCAGCAAAGAACCTTGTGGAACTCCTGAAGAAGGTGAGAACTGAGTGGAAGTGGCGGAACCAATCCTCACGACCAGAGAACGTTTTTGAAGATAACTAGAAATCCATGACAAAAGAGGTTCAGCCACTCCGTAACCCAGCAACTTAGACACAAGAATTGTGTGGTCGACCTTGTCGAAGGCTTTTGCCATATCGCATGTAGGCTGTATCAACTTGGGTAGTTCTTGCGAAAAAGCAGACAAAACATATTATTGAAAGAGCAGGAGGTTGGAGACAGTAGACTTGCCCTTCATAAACCTATGTTGGAGTAGGATGAGGGGATTATTTTGGATAGAACAAGGATTCAGTCTATCTACCACGATACTTTCATAAACTTTGCCAATTGCCGGCAGAATCAGCTGATTGGGACGGTAGTTCCGTATGTCGCTGGGATCATTTGCTTTATGTAAAAGGAATGATTGAAGCCCAACTTTAAAGAGCTAGGGAAGATTCCTTTGTTAAGTGATTCTTTGAACAACACTGCGAGGGGTTCAGCTCAAAGAGGTGGGGGGGGGGGGGGGGGGGGGGGAGAGTCGGCAGTGATGAAGCATAGTTGGCCGGATATTGTCAATTCCAGTCTCCATTTGTTGTGTCCAGATTCTTAAGCTAGCTGAGAAACTTCTATTCTGTTGAGGTTGATATGTCACAAAGAGAATCGAAGACGGGATAGATAAAGCTAGGTGAAACTCGTAATTACGAGGGAGAGTAGACTGAGATGAAATAACTGTGAGAACAGCTGGCAAATGCCTGTTGTCGTCACTGCCAACTTCATCATCTTTAAATGCAGACTTAGATGGCATATCAGGAGTATTTCTTTGAGCTTTAACTAGTCCCCAGAAAGCTCGTGGATTAGAAGATATGTTTGAATTGAACATTGGACAAATATCGAATGTGGCATTCACGAGACATGCGACCTACAATCATCCCCTCAAGCCTCGAGAAACTCATAATAATGGGCAAGATTGAAACTTCTCTTGAAACGTTGCCATGCGGCAGCTTTCTTTTCGATAATGCATTTTTTTAGGTAATTATTTAAACCACCTAGGGAAGCGTTGAGATACCAAATTTCTTCAACGGGACTTGCGATTCTTGACGATTTTCTCTAAGGAACTTTCCAGATATGTCGAACTTTTCATCAAAATTGAGATCGGCTGGTGAAGTGACAATCCCATATCTGCTTCCTTGTAGGGCTGTAAAAAGCAGCTGGGATGGTCACATTTCCCCAAGTTGTAGCCGCTGTAGCTGTTGTCACAAGTAGAGAGGCCAAATAGCACTCAAGAGTAAGAGGACAGAGGAGGATGGATGTATTTCAGGTTTTAATCAACCAATCATTAGCCCTGCTTAACTTGCACCTCACTATCAGAATGAAAGTCCAAGTCCAATGTTACTCCTCTATGGTTTTTGAACATGATTTATCTGGATGAGAGAGAGCAGAGAAGACATGTCACGGAGGTATTCGTCCTGCAATGTTGAGGACGAGGCCAGATACAGGTAAATTTGACAATCGAAGTTGAGGCAAGTTGAAGGTTCTCCAGAAAATGAGTGTTCTTCTTTGGGAAAATTTGCCAATTCGGACTGTGCTCAGTAACCACATCACAGAATTTCACTGGTTAAACAGAAAGAGGACTTGAAGGGGGGATGGTAGACACAGGCCAGATAAGGAAGATCAAAAAAACCAAATCCCTAATTTCACAAGGGTAACAGACGCTTTCGATGTTGAATCCAGAGGTATAAGTCGGCTTAGACAAAAGCTTCTTACGAACTGCAAGTCAGGGCTTCCTTCCACCATGAACTTTTGTGACTTTTGTGTAGCTGCATGCAGGACCCTTATCACATCTATGAACAATGAAGTCAGTATCACCAACAAACTTCGGATGTCGGGGATTTATCAGTGAGAGAGATTCTGTTTCAGCATAATAGAATAACATCCTCAAGGCATTGCAGATAAACTATTTGTTTAAACCTCACATTAAGCTTCGAACGAAGGACCATTTACATTTTGGCAGTAAACATTCAGAGAAACATGCTGCTGCTTACCGTTGGAATCTATTCGTTTTCCTTTGGCACGAATAGAAGGCGTTCCATTTTTATATCTAATCGTTAGGGAAGTATCACCAGCATCCTGTTTGGACTTTTAAGGTGGCACGAAGAAGAGTCTCCTAGATGTTGCTTTTCTCTCGGGGAGTGCGGGTCATGAGGAGATTGATATTTCCCCCCCCCCCAAAACAACGCATGCTGAATTAGGAACATCATTTTCCTTGAAGTTTTTGGAAGATGTGAATAGGCAGTGCCTTTCCAGACGGCATACAAAGCTATTGAGAGGACGAATTTGTCCTTTTTTTTCCCAATCTAAAATGACGAAACATCTGGGACATACTGAACATTAGATTTCAAATGAAGCAAGAAAAATCCTGGACAAAAAACTGGGCATCCGCAGTTCTTGAGGATTGTGTTTGAATCGGGGATGTTATGTACAATAAACATTTTTTGGCACGTCGATTACGATCGTTGCATTCGGATAAAACATCCTGTGTCTCTCTAAAAAGCTGATCACAACCCGCTACCTGTTTATCCTTGATAGTGCTTATTTCAGATTCAACATAGGCTAAGCGAGGCTCAAGTTCCAGCAATTTGGAGGTCACCAATTCCAGGTCTTTTTTTATAAGTTGTAGTCCTTCTGAGAGTTCTGTTTTAGTGGCAAGGGAAGACAACTTAGAGAGAATGGTATCCAGCTTGGCATCTATTGGGCTTACCAGTGTCTTTTTACAGTCAGTTCTATGACATACCATTTTGTATTGTTGTCGTTGCTAAATCGTTGGTATTCAGATTTAGACATTTTCACACATTCTCTGTGAAACCATCTCTCACACTCGGCATCACAGCACAAGCCTTCTTCTGTATCTAAGACTTTCTTTACGCAAACAGGACAGGAAGTAGACATAATATAAAGAATGTACTGTATTTTATATTTCAAAACTATACTTTGTGAAATGCAACAATGAGAAAGCAAACAGCTCACAAATCAGTAGCTACTCAGTTCACCACTGAAAGTGTGCTTTTTTATATCACCTAAATTGAATAATGTTGAAATAATGACTGGCAACACTAAGCAATAATTTCAAAACATGAGTAAATTATGTATCATAAATAGAAAAGTAAGTTGATATTTGTCACGTTGACTGACGAACTATGTTATAAAGCAGCGAGAAGCAACAAGGAACGAGATAATACACTCGTCAAACAACCATACCAAGCGAAGCGAATTAAAATATACAGGCTACATGCATAAATAACATGCCAGGCTCTTGGGATTCAGTTAATTGAATTTTAGTGTCTATAACTTGCTGAGTGATGATGACAGCTGGAGACCGTTTGCACTCTCAACGGTAAGTGAAATAGGGTTGCAAAATTAAT
>NW_025788010.1:0-9270 GCF_021130785.1 Homalodisca vitripennis
CTAACCATTTACGGACTGACACAGAGGGAGGTAGCCAATGGTAATCGTGACGGCTTGGCTTAAAAACAAGATGGCGGAAAAATACAAGGGAAAGGGATCCGGAATGGGCCTCTTTTCGTTATTATTGGGTTTTTCATGCGAGATGAACTTCTTAAAACCATATTGTGACTCCGCCATTGGTTTATATTGCAAATTTATCCGATCCGTTTGATACTTTTAGGTATTCTCTTTAGTTCATTTTATAGAATTTGGCACACCAAAGCGGCCCTAAGCTCGACTGATGGTTGAAGCTGACTTGTTTGGTCCTGCTAAATTTTTAATTGTATGTTGCCTCAATTTAAATTTCCCTTTTGGGAAGAAATGTGGTTTCCCGATTAATTATTGGGCTTCATCCCAATTTTCATGATGATGGTCTTCGGACCAACACTGGTGTGCAATTTTTGACTTTTCTGTGAAACCCCTTTCTCGTGTTTTCTTTGGGTGTTCTTTTATCCTTATGGTTTAGTGGTCTATTTTTGGGTCTCGCCTATGTATTTCCCTATTGCAGCTACATTTTTTATACTGTAAACGCACAGTTTTTTGGGAATCTCGTGTGCCATTTTTTTTGTTTTGTTTTTACGAGACTTTGTCTAAGAGTGTTGTGTGTTTTTAAAAAACCGGGGCGTTTTCAAATGTTGTACTCTTTTCTACCTTTACCTACTTCTTCTAATTTTCGTCCGATAATCCCGGCCACATAAGGGAATTGTTTACAAACGCAAATTTATCACAATTCTGTTTTTCATGACTCAAATGATTCTTCTGGTTCGTTTGCACTTATTTAAATTACTAATTGGAGGTATCCATTCTTCTGAGATCCGATTCAATTTTCTTAAAAAATTCTTCTTTTAGTCCATCTTTATCTGAAGCACAAGCCTCTTGCACTACTCAAAAACAACGAGTAGCTACTCCTTCTTTTTGACAGATTGTTGATGGTTAGGATTTGAATAATTTAAATTATTTTCCCGTGGTGTTTATCTTTCGAAAAACAGGTTGTCTTAAAAGGACATCCCTAATCTCTTAATACACACCACATCCAAAAAGGGGGGGGGGGGGGGGAAGCTTGTTTCTTGGACTTCCACCTTTCCAATTTGGGGGGTGGGCAAGGATGAAGAGAAATACGGGGTATTAAATTGTGATTCAAAAAATTTATTTAATTCAATGTCCTCCATGAAAAAAATAAAACAAAGGTATCAATCCACATACCTCCACCAAATCTTTCGGTTTGAACTGACAAGAAGCTGAACCCAAAAGCGTTTCTGCTCGAATTTTCCTTTCCATAAAGATATTGGCTCGAAAATAGGAGAACATGTGGGAGAAACCCATTGCCATCCCCTCATCTTGACGGTACAATTTTTACCCTCTAAACTCAAAATAGTTGCCATTAGAGTTTGCATGGGTTTAAAACAGTTCCATAAATTACTGGCACGGGGCGAAGTTTAGTCTCTATCCTTTAATTGTTTGGTCTTCTTTGAGAACGTGACTTTAATAATTCCGAGAGTTTCTGGAACTGGTTAACACTCTTGTAAATAGGACTTTCGACAATCAAAACATCTGAACTTACATCCCTAACAATACTGTTTGTCAGTTTCTCAGGTCAACTTTAGGGATTTTGACTTCTCTAAACGAAATTCCCTGAATTTTTTGTGAAAGAGTCCAGTTTTTTCCCCTACCAATGGTGTTAAGGTTGATGTCCAAGAGGGACTTTAGACCAATTCCCTGCAAGGGGATTCACGAAGAACTAATGATGAGGGCCGGAGAGGGAATGGTAGGTTTGTGGATTTTTGGGGAAGGCCATACATATGGGGGATTTTGGAGTGGTGAGGCAGTTAATTTAGATCTAAATTTTATCTGAAAAAAGATTCTTTATGTTTTCTTAAGGTGTTTTGGCTACTTTTGCGTTTCAAATGAATCAGTAGGGTCTTTATTTAAAAACTGTATATTTGCCAGTATTTAAAGTTTCCGCAATCTTTTCCTTTATTACGCGCTACCTGAGTCCAAGTACCACAGTTAGTCGTTGCCTTTGTCGGCTAGGTAAGATTTTGGACCGTGTACATCTTTCCCTAAGGTTCGATCCTGGCCTTTTTCTCCATCTATTGTTAAATTTGGGTTTTGTGGGAGGAATTGTTGTTCTGAGTTAAAGACTGGCCTCGCAGCGCTCGAAGAGCGGTCACCACCCTGTTCCTCATGGTAACTGTCGGAAACAGCCGACTCAATTCCGCTACGAGAATCCAGTGCCCTTTACCGATTTTTTGTGCCACAGAAAAGTTTTTAAACCCCTTGGATCTAATACTGATATTTTCCGCTTCATTCTAGGTTTTATTCAGAAGGAGAGATTGATTAGTTACGGGTTTTTTATTATTTGCATCCGTTATTCCACGTTGCCATCCTTAGGGCAAAATCACAATTTTTTAGGCCTAATTTTTTTTCCCAGTTTGGAGATTTTCTTTTTCTTATCTCGTTTCAGCAAAATACTTTTATATACATCTATTTTGGATGCTTTTTCGAGAATGTTGTTGATATTCTGTACCGATCAGTGTTTGTTTAATTCAGTTTTTTTTCACCACTCATAATACTATTTTGGAGGAGGTTATTTTTTTTCACGATATGAGGCATATGCAATTCTTTCTTTAAGTAAAGATTTTAGAATGCAGAAGACAAAAATCTTTTACTGGGCTTTTCCTTACTATCGAAAAGGAGTTTTTAGAGTTAACCCTATTGGCATAAGGTCTTCAAACCTCTTACACATTTATGCAAGAAAGTTAAATGACTAATGTAGTTTAGCGTTAATTCTTAAGATGCAAGCTCTCAAAGGTCTTTGATCTTGGTTTACTGCGTTTCCGGGTCCGTACCGAGAATCCATATTCTTTGTTTGAAGGGTTATTATTTTTGACGATGGTAAGGATTGTGAAGGAAACAGAACAAGGATTTTTCCCGGGACAATTTTGCCATCGTTTAAGTGAAACAAGAAAACAGTAACACTATCGTTTCGTGATCTGCAATCTGAGCCTCATTCCTTCTGGTAAAGAACTAACCTAATACATAAATTAACAAACTAGGTTAAAAGGTAAACATAAATCTTACTCACAACGTTGTTATGGCACGCCCTGAGTCAGGAATCACAACCTACTTGTTGTATGTCACACTTCACTAAACACCTAAAAAGGACTATGCACTATTCAATAAAAAAAACACTATATAAAAAAAAAACATCCAAATCTTTATAAACTAACTCCTACGGCAAGATAAGGGGATCACAATATGTCTTCACTCGTACTACTAATTTTCGCCATATCTTTTTATGGAGGGACCTCGACCAGAAGGGGGGTAGCCAATGGCTAATCGTGGACGGCCGGCTCAGTTCAAAACAAGATGGGCGCCGGGGAAAATACAAGGTGAAGGGGAACAGGGAATGGATACCTTTCGTTTTTATTGGTTCATGCCGTGATGACACATTATTTAAAACCATTTATGGTGACTCCGCATTAATAGTATTCTCTCCTTCATCCGCCTCACAAATGGAAGTGGAAGTCCAAAACAAGGCCTTCCCTTTTTTGGATGTGTTTGTAATTGCAAGATGATGAGGGATTTGTCCCTTAAGACCAACTTTTTTTCGAAAAATAACACACACAGGAAAATATTTAAATTTATCAATCCCAACCATCAAAAAAATCTGGTCAATAAGAAGGAGTAGCCTAACTCCGCTTGCATTTGTTTGATAGAGCAAAAGAGACTTCGTCTGCTCAGATATAAAGATGGGGACCCTAAATAGAAGAATTTAAGAAAATTGAATCGGGATCTCAGAAAGCAATGGATACCCTCAATTAGTAATTCAATAAGTGGCAAACGAACCAGAAGAATTCATTCCTGAGTCAGAAAAAACCAGAATTGTGAATACAATTTGCCGTTTATGTCCAATCCCCCTTACTGTGCCGGGATTATCGCGGAGGGGGGGAGGGGGAGACGGGAGGGAAAGAAAATTAGAAAGAGTAGGTAGAAAGGTTACAACATTTAGGAACCGCGTTTTTTATAACAAACACATCAACACCTCTTATGACAAAGGCTCTCGTAAAAACAAAACCAAAAAAATGGCAACTACAGGATTCCAAAAAAACTGTGTTTACAGCTATATAAATGTAGACTGCACTGCAATAGGGAATACATAGGCGAGACACAATAGAGACCAACTAAACATTAAGGATACAAAAAACACAACAAAAGAAAAACCACGAGAACAGGGTTTCACAGAAAAAGTCAAAATAATTGCACAACCATTGGTTGGTCCCTGAAAGACCAATCATGATGGAACTTGGGAT
Organism: Homalodisca vitripennis; assembly: GCF_021130785.1. Taxonomy (NCBI): domain Eukaryota; kingdom Metazoa; phylum Arthropoda; class Insecta; order Hemiptera; family Cicadellidae; genus Homalodisca; species Homalodisca vitripennis. The sequence continues at coordinate 4,353 of NW_025788010.1, forward strand.
GAAAGCCCCAACTATAATTAACATACGGGAACCACATTTCTTCAAATAGCGAAAATATAATTGAGGCAAACATACCATATTTAAATTGGCACCAAGAGCCTATCACAGACATAGGGCCAGGACCAACCAATCAGTTCAAACCCATCAGTCGAGATTAGGCCCGTCCCGCTTCTTAGCTCTGGTTGACCCAATATCTAAAGAATTATAAATGTAACTAAAAGAGATATACCACAATACAGTACTCAAACGCAGATCGGCTATTTATGATTTTCAACCGAATAACAACCACCTCAATGCCGGAACCGAAAGTCACAATATGGTTTTAAGAAGTTCTCATCTCGCATGAACCAATAATAACGGAAATTGGGCCTCATTCCTGTTCCCCTTCCCTTGTCAAATCTTCCGCCAATCTTGTTTTTAGCCGGACCCGGCCCACCGTTTCACGATTTAACCCTCATTCTGGCTAATCCCCCCGCTCTGGTCAGTTCCGTAAAATGGTGTTAGTTAGGACGTTAACTGAGGTGTGGGTTGTTGGGGATATTATTAGGGTTTTGAATTGGACTACTATTGTGACCGTGTATTCCGTAGATTTAGTTTAGAGATGATTGGTGTTTTTTATAGTTTTTTTTATTAAGTGCATGTCTTTCAGTGTTAGTGTGAAGTTTTCGACATTTACAACATGGTCTGTGTAGTGTTTGCTCTGGTATTCCAGAGACCTCAGGACCGGTGCCACAAACGCTTTTTAGTAAGATTTGTTTACTTCTTTAACCTAGTTTGTAATTAATGTAATATTAGGGTTAAGGTTCTTTACCTGAAGAACATGAGAATCAGATTTTGCCAGATCTCGAAACGTTGTGAGTGTTATCTGTTTTTCTTGTTTCACTTAACCGATGGGCCTCAAATAAATGTCCGGAAAAGAAATCCTGTTTTCCTTCACAATCCTTTCCATCGTCAAAAAATAAACCTTTCAAACAAAGAATCTGGATTCTCGGTACGGACCCGGAAGGCAAGGAACTCAGGTAAACAAATCAAAGACCTTGAGGAGCTTGCATCTTAAATTAACTTAAACACATTAATCATTTAACTTTCTTGCATAAATGTAAGGTTGTTCGCCCGACTTCACATCCACAATGTTGACAGACCTTATGTCCTATAGGAGTTTTAACTCCTAAAAAAACATCCTTTTTCATAGTAGGAAAGCCCAAAGTTAAAATTTTTGTCATTCTTGCTTCTATAAATCTTTTACTTAAAGGAAAAGAATTGCATAATCATTCAATCGTGAAAAATACCTCCTCCAAAATAGTCAATTGAGTGTAAAAAAACGTGAATTAAAAAACACTGATCGGTATTTTTTTTTTTTTACAGAAAATTCAAACAACATTCTCGGAAAGCATCCCAAAAATTAGATGTATAAAAAGATTTCTCTGAAAACAGATTTAGAAGAAAAGAAAATCTCCAAACTGGAAACAAAATTAAGGCCTGTAATAAAAAATGTGGATTTTCGCCTAAGGATCGGCAATACGTAGGAATAAATACGGATTGCCAAAATAATAAAAACGTAATCAATCTCTCTTCGGATAAAATCCTGAATGAAGCGGGAGGAAATATCAGTATAATAATCCAAGGGTTTTTTAAACTTTTCTGTGGCCACAAAAACTCGGTTATAAAGGCAACCTGGAATTTCGTAACTGGAAGGTTGAGTCGGCTGTTTCACAGTTACCTGAGGAATCAGGGTTGGTGACCGCTTCCCGCTTGCCTAGAGGCCAGTCTTCTTTATCTACAGACAAAATTCCTCCCACAAAACCCAATTTAACAATTCAGAGGAGAGGAAAAGAGGCCCAGGTTCGATCCTTGGGAAAAGATGACACGGATCCAAAAATCTTACACTTGGGGGGGCCGACAAAGGCATAAACGCTACTGTGGTAACTTTGACATCAGTTAGCGTTATAAACTAGAAAAGAATTGTGCGGAACACTTTAAATACTGGCAAAATATACAGTTTTAAATAAAGACCCGACTCGATGTCATTTTGAAACGCCAAAGTAGCCAAACAACCTTAAGAAAAAAAAAATAAAAACATAAAGAATTTTTTTTCAGATAAATTTAGATCTAAAATTAACTCACTCAACCACTTCCAAAATCCCCCATATGTATAGGCCTGGTCACCAAAAATCCCACAAACCTACCATCCCTCTCCGGCCCCATCATTAGTTCTCGTGATTTCACCTTGCAGGGGAATATGTGTCTAAAGTCCTCTTGGACATCTTAACACCATTGGTAGGAAAAACTGACTCTTTCATCAAAAATTCCAGGGATTTCGTAGAGAAGTCAAAATCCCTAAAGTTGACTGAAACTGACAAACTGGTAAGTTTTGATGTCGAAAGTCTATTTACAAATGTACCAGTTCCAGAAAACTCTCGGAATTATTAAATCACGTCTCAAAGAAGACCAAACATTAAAGGATAGAACTAAACTTCCCGTGCCAGTAATTATGGAACTGTTAGAAACTATGCACTCAATGCAATTATTTTGAGTTAGAGGGTAAAATTTACCGTCAAGATGAGGGGATGGCAATGGGTTCTCCACTGTCTCCTATTTTCGCCAATATCTTTATGGAGGAATTCGAGCGAAAAGCTTTGGCTTCAGCTCAGTTCAAACCGAAGATTTGGTGGAGGTATGTGGATGATACCTTTGTTATTTTTTCTCATGGAGACATTGAATTAAATAATTTTTTGAATCACATTAACAGTATTTCTCCTTCCATCCGCCTCACAATGGAAGTGGAAGTCCAAAAACAAGCTTCCCTTTTTGGATGTGTGTGTATTAAGAGATAGGGATGTCCTTAAGACAACTGTTTTTCGAAAGATAACACACACAGGAAAATATTTAAATTATCAATCCAACCATCAAAAATCTGTCAAAGAAGGAGTAGCCTACTCGTTGTTTGATAGAGCAAAGAGCTTGTGCTCAGATAAAGATGGACTAAAAGAAGAATTTAAGAAAATTGAATCGGATCTCAGAAGCAATGGATACCCTCAATTAGTAATTAATAAGTGCAAACGAACCAGAAGAAATCATTCCTGAGTCAGAAAAACAGAATTGTGATAAATTTGCGTTTTATGTCAATCCCCTATGTGCCGGGATTATCGGAGAAAATTAGAAGAGTAGGTAGAAAGTACAACATTAGAACCGCGTTTAAAACACACAACACTCTTAGACAAAGTCTCGTAAAAACAAAACCAAAAAATGGCACACAGGATTCCAAAAAACTGTGTTTACAGTATAAAATGTAGCTGCATTAGGGAATACATAGGCGAGACAAAAAGACCACTAAAACATAAGGATAAAAGAACACAAAGAAAACACGAGAAAGGGTTTCACAGAAAAAGTCAAAAATTGCACACCATTGTTGGTCCGAAGACCATCATATGAATTGGGATGAAGCCCACATAATACATCGGGAACCACATTTCTTCAAAAGGAAATTAATTGACGGCAACATACATTAAATTGGCAGGACCAACCAATCAGTCAACCATCAGTCGAGATTAGGCCGCTTTGGTTGCCAATTCTAAAAAATGAACTAAAGAGAATACCAAAAGTATCAAACGGATCGGATATTTGCAATAAACCAATGCGGGAGGTCACAATATGGTTTTAAGAAGTTCATCTCGCATGAACCAATAATAACGAAAGGGCCCATTCCTGTTCCCCTTCCCTTGTATTTCCGCCATCTTGTTTTAGCCGGGCCGTCACGATTACCATTGGCTACCCCCTCTGGTCAGTCGTAAATGGTTTAGTAGACGAGTGAAGACATATTGTGACCTGTATTCCGTTAGTTTAGTTTAATGATTGGGTGTTGTTTTTTTATAGTTTTTTTATTAAGGAGTGGCATGTCTTTTAGTTAGTTAGTGTGAAAGTTGACAATAACCAAAACATGTAGGTTGTGATTCCTGACTCAGGCCGTGCCACTAACAGCCTTAGATAAGATTTGTTTATTTTAACCTGAGTTTGTAATTATGTATTAGGTTAGTTCTTTACATGAAGAAGAGAATCAGAATGCAGATCTCGAAACGTAGTGTTATGTTTTCTTGTTTCACTTAAACGATGGCAATATGTCCGGAATAATACCTGTTTCCTTAACAACGCTACATTTCCTCTGCAGTAGTATAAATAAACTATCATACATTTTAGATCGATTGGATAAAGTTTAAGTGCTATAGTGTCATTGATCAATACTGAACTGCAGGTTAGCCAGCCAGGGTGAGATGAACAGTAAACACACTAGAAGCGTTCCTATCTACGGCCCTAAAATAAAATACACCTTGTTTCTTCTATTTCTTTCAGACTTTTTACTGGAAAAAATAGTTTTTTAAAATTTATAAAAACCCAAATATGATTACTAGTTGGGTTTGGACGATTAATTTTGGTATAATAGTATGATTGAATAACAATTTACAGTAAGTAAAAACACTTAATCTTTTGCTAGTGGATAGAAGAAATAAATTTCTATTTGTACTTTAGTAACAAGGGAGATGCCAGTTGCAGTACGCCATACCACATTTCACGTAAAGGCCTTGGCTGAGGTTTTTGCATGCAGAATTTCAAGTCTAAGGATCATTTTATGACTAGAGGTGGCCTCCGTAAACAGATAGACAGGCTAAATATAATAAAGAAGGGGTCAATCCTTACATGGCCTATGAGTGATAGGTTTTGCAATATCGATCCCAGCAAATTCCATGGGTGGACATACATGTGTGTATTGAAGGGAATACGCATTTCGGTTGTCTTTGTTAAATGAAGTCTTCAGATGATGTACCTTCGGATATCTTGTCATATGATGCATTTACCATTTTTCCATTTGAGTTAGGTTTCATTAGGGTTTATGAATGGCTAACCAATTTGCGTTGAGTTTGGG
>NW_025788011.1:0-12307 GCF_021130785.1 Homalodisca vitripennis
ATAATAAAGCCCTCTCCCTTCATATCGAACGTCTGAAATCACAACAAATTGTTTTCTAATCACGCTAAGGTACGATTCGAGCCACTTGAGTGGCACTCCTCGCACGCCCGTAATGTTCCAATTTTGAGAATGGAGGTGAATGGTGGTCAAACACAGTCATAATGCTTTTGATAGATACGAGAAAATACACTCAATCGTGTCCACCTCGATCTTCCATTCCTTCTACTATCATGTCGCAACCAGACGAACGATTGCCGTCACGTTGTTGACCTTTCCACTTCGGAACCCCGAATTGGTTTGTCTGGATAGTAGGTTGTGATATTTTCAAAAAAATTCACAACAGCGAGCGAAAAAACTTTTTCAAATAATTTTGCTGAAGACCGGCGGTAAGCATTGAAAATTGGGCGATAATTTTGAGTTGAAAGGGGGTCGCCTCCGTTCTTAAAAAATTGGGGTAACTTTCCGCAATTTTGGAGAGAGGGTGGGGGGGGGGGGAAAGTGGAACGTTCCCCGAGTGAAAAAGGAGAAGATTAATCAAGATGCTCGAGTAAGGCCTCAACAAATGACGCTTGGAGCACAGTTATTTAGAAGCCAACGTTGAGGGACATAGTTTTGAATCATAATCGATTTTTTCCGAAGAGAGTTCTCTTATCCACTCTGGGCGATCTCCTCTCTCTGTGGACCGTGGGTACAGAGCCATTGAGGCTGACTGGATCTTGGATATCAATGATGGGGTATTTTTGGTTGTCTGATGCGGCACTTAAGTCCCTTGGTCAGTCCCAACCGAGGCAAAAAATTTGGTGGTGAATTTGTTAGTGCTGTGTTGTGGAATTTGTGAAAATGAATGTGTTTTTTGAATTTGTGTTTGTTTAGAATTTTGATACTCATTTAGCGTACGCGGGGGGGGGGGGGGGGGGGGGGGGGGAATCCTCACATGTGGGTCAACTAATATGAGTTCGATTCTTCAACATATTGGCGAGATCGTATTTTCCTTGGTCGGATCAGTAGTGAAGGGAAATTTATTGGTTTATATATGGCCCCATCCGCTGGTTTGTTTTTTTTATTGAGGACATTTTTGGACAGGCATACGGTTGAGCAATGTGCAAATGCTTTTGTTTACAATCATATAGCTTTTCGCCTTTTCGCCAGCTCTGATAACCTTTCTGGTAAATTCTTTTGTAATTTTGGGAAAAAAAAAAAAGGATTTTGAAACATCCTCCTCAATTCTATATGAGTGCTTATGTAATTCTCTGAGGAGAAGAAGAAACAAAGTAATTTTTCTCTTCTTCGAAATTTGGAATACCTTTGGTGATCCATTGTGCAACTTTTTGTTGCCTCTCTCGTTTTCTTATTTGGTTTGGAAATTTTTATCAGGGGACACGCTTCACGTTTTTATAGTGTGGGGTATGTCTTAACAAAGGTCGATTTCCAAAAATACTTGAATTTGTGTTTTCAAGGAGGGGACCCTTCTCCAGAAATTTAGAAAGGGAAAAGCCTGTTCATTCAGAGATCCCACCAATTTTCTTGAGCGAGGAAAAAAAAAAATTTTTAAGTAAGAAGAGCCTTAATATTTGCGGGGGCACTTTGTGTTTCTGATTGTTTTTTTTGTTGACCATCTGGACATCACGGCTTGCTAACGTTCATCGACCCTATTAGATTGTTGACCTGTTTGGCCCCACTTAGTGTATCCTGAAAATGGGCGTGTTGGGGCGTGTTGTTTTGGACCACTAAAAGCCCTCGGTGTCTGACCCAAATTCTGTGTACGACATTGATCAATCGCAGTCGCTCGAAGTCGGTTTCGGTAACTCCTCGATGGGAGAGGTGATCGACCAGTTAAGGCCAAGACGACCTCCAACAAGGTTCAGAGCGATGTTTTCTAGTCATTGGACTGTTATCATCTAAAAATGTCCGATGTTAAAGTCCCCCATGACAATGAAATTGCGCTTTTTCTTTCGTCTCGTACGATCAGGCAAAAATTTGTTCGAAATTTGAAAAAAAAAGATTCATCGTTTCCGTTGGGAGACCTGTACAAGCCCAATCACATTTCAAATTGTGAATTGGATATATACTTGTATCTTATTCTATTACCCCTGTAACATTCAAAATGTTTTTGTCTATGGATGTGCCAAACGTGCCGAGGGGTAAAAAGGAAAAGTTGTTTCTTCAAAAAAATTGCTACAACCTCCTCCTTTGGATGGAGTGTGCGGGGGGGGGGGGGGGGGCAGAAAGCAGAGTTTGCCAATTGGGAAATTTTTGAATTTTGAAACTGTCACAATGTTGCTGTTGTTGGAAACCCGTGGATTCGGTGTATAATCAGCAGGTCGGGATTGAGTTCTTCACACGATGAGTGACAGTTCGTCCTCCCTTATTTGTAGGGCCAACTTGTTTGCGTTTTTGCATGCACCAGAGTTGGACCTTTCTTTGAGGATAATTTGGCTTTTTCAGATTGGATTTTTTGATTTTTTTTTTGTTTTTTCACCTGTCCCAAATTTTGAGCGGTGCTATGCGTGGGGTCCCTAAAAAATTTTGCATGTTAAACTTTCATCGCAGTTGAGATGCATGGGCCGGGGTACTCGCGTAGTCGGACGAAGCAGCAGCTCCACTGAGAGCCTCTGCATAGGGACCACGTTCCTGGTGGTTTCGATGTAGACCTCCCTGATGGCTGGATGTCTGGTGGCTGCCGGAGTGGCGCTCGAGACGGTGGCGGCACAAGTCTTCACGGGAGCCTCTGAGTGGCCTGTGGAGGCCTCTTCACAATAATTTCAGCCAGCACCCGTTTACCTCGCATGGAGAGGTGTTTGACCGGTGCCTTTCGTGAAATACCTTCCGAGGCTTAACTCGAGGTAACTTCAGCACCCCGAAAAGTTTGAGTGCCGAATACGGCCCTAGGTTTCCTTCTTATATAGGCAGTTCACGAGCACGGTCTCGCTCCATGGATGGAGGTGTGGCTGGATTGCAGGTCGTGTCGGTTTGCGGTAATGTGGCCACGAGGAGCTCGGTGTTGCTGGCTCTGGTTGTTTATGTAGGGCTCAAGGTGTCGGTAGATGTTTCGCTGCGTGCCAACGGCCAGGTCATTGGTGCCGGCGATGAGCACCTCGCAGCGTGGCCCTGGTTCAGGGAATGTTGGGGTCGGCTTCAAAACATCCAGCAGGCGGGCCCCGGGCATGCACTTGCCTCCAACCGATGTCGCAGGGCAGGTCAGTTGGTCTACAAGCTCGCGATGTGCCGAGTGTGGCTGTCACCATTGATGTGGACTTTGTGGATGAAGGGGATAGATGTTTGGGAAGGTTTTCGGTATTTTTGGGACGGATGTTTTTGTTTTGTTTTTTCTATGGGTGGACGTTCACTTTTGGGATGGTGTGGAGGCTTTGGGATTAGGATGTAATGTTTTGGTTGGTGGCGTTATGATGTCGGTTCATAGTTGTTTGTCCAGTTGGTTTTTTTTTTATTTTTATTTTTATTTTTAATTTCCGTCCATGCCTGTTCATGATTATTAACGTTACGATTATAAACTTTTAGACATACTATGCACTGATATCAAACTTCAATTGATGTTGGTTAGTAACTACGAAACGTTCGTGCGATACGGACCTGACGTATAAAATATTGTTGTTAGTGTTTTGTTTTACTTACTGCCTTAATCTATGTTCTTGTAATACGTGCCTGTCTTATAAAATATTGCACTTATTTAACTTTACTTACCATCTTAATAACTTATGTTCGTGCAGTACGGAAGTAAAATATAAATAATGTTCTTAGAATTGTTTTATTTCATTTTCTATCTTACTAACCTATATGCAATACGGACTTAAACTACAAAATGGTATTCTTGGTACAATAGTACAATTTTTTCTTAGCATTTTACGTAACCTATTGTGTGATTCAGTTGATAGGTTTTTTATTGGCAGAGATCCTAAGTATATTAGTTAGCTTGTGGTAAAGTCAATTTCGTACGATAATTGATAATATTTACATTTTGCCTGTCGGCACCATTGTATTCCCAATTATTTATTTCTTAAAGATCAGTTATTAATTAGATGCTTGAGTTTTACAACCATCCTATGTGATAATAATATATCTGAACCCTACTGTCATAGATAATGCGTAAGAATCAAATTTAGCCCACTTGATTGAACCTCTGCCTAATTGAGCTTTTCAAGGGTACGCAATATATGCCATTCTTAACAGTAAACTGATTTCTTTAAGAAAATACACGTCACAATCTTCTCAAATTATCAAAGTTCCAGAGGTTGTACCGTTTATTTTTATTTTCAAACTATTCAGGAATTTTATTCAGGAATTCCCTGTCATCAGTAATACTTTTCAAGTAAAGAGGCAAAGAGTTAAAAAAAGATGAATGCAGGCATAAAACCACTGATTTTCAAATAATTTTGTTTTTGTAGCGAGGTAAGATATTACTAATTGCTTTAAATGGCAATTATTATTGAAATTGTTGGTGACAGTGAAATTTTGTGATAGTTTTTGTAAAATGAAAGACGTTGAAAATGTAAATAGATGGGAAAGTCAGAATATTGTTTTGGCGAAAGACTTTTTTTACAGGACTGCATACGAATTAATTTGATAATGATCCTTGTAGTTTTTTTTTGCTCGCGGAGGATTTATTGAGTAATTATAACCTAGGTTCCCCATATAGGCAATCCCATAGTTAAAGTAAGGATAAAAAATATCCCATAATAGGTGAGTAAAAGAAATTTTCTCACTAGCAAAACGAGACAGTATGTACACTAAAAACAAGCAGCTGCTTAAACAACCCATAGCGTCAACAAAGCCTATTTCAACAACCTGTTTACAGTTTAATAAATAGGATGAGTACCAATCATGACGATTTTAACGATTTTTAGATAAACTCCATCAACTCCATATGAATTGCTTATTTTTAAGGATTCTATTACAGAAATAATTTCTATTTGATCTGTGAACTCACATCAGAGTCTCTAAATGTTGTCTACTTCTACAAAAAAAGTAGTTTTCAGATACCTATTTTGGATCTCGTTTAAGATTTCCATTTCCTTCATCAAGCACTATATTTTTAAAATTGCTAGTTTTTTTCTTGGAAGAAGATCTCTAACAACATTCCAGGCAGCCCTTTGTTTATTGGAAACCGCCCTGATGTAGGCAGATATTTTATTCGCCCTGGCTGATTGAATTCTTGTTATGAAGAAGGCAAGTTAATATATGATACTGTGTGTATGAATTTTAATTTTATGGCTGTAACGTGTCTATAGTAAGGTTATCTTCTATAAACAAATCACAACTATTTTTTGTTTTAGTATAAGAGCGATTAATTGTGTTCTGAACTAATAACCCTTTATTTTAAGAATGCACAAGTTCCAATGGAATTCAATAATTATAACTCAGTATAAAATAATAGTAATTTTAATAAAATTTAAAATCAATAATACAGCAACGCCAAGCTATCTTTTTTACTTAGAATTTATTCTCAATTATTTCACTGTTTTTAAACCCATCAAAAGTTCACAAGTCCAGTCTTAAAACTAACAATCAATCAATCATTCAATAATTGTGTCCTTCAAGTTCTCAGTGCTAATGTTTCAACACAAACTCAAAATAAAAATCTTCATTAAACTTCAAAATAAAATAATCTTCTTATAATATAAAATACAACAAATAATAAAATACGACTTCTTCTCAAAATAAAAATCAAACAAATTAAGATAATATTAATATTTAATTTATGAACAAAGACAATGTCCAACCAGTTAAAGTCAAAAATTGTATCAATTTCAAACTACTTATTTTCTGTAAATTTCCAATTTACAAATTATTGAATTATCTAGAATTATCCGCTTGGCTTTGAATGTTAAAATTTAGGAACTTGTTAAAATATATATAGAAATCTCAGAAGATTAAATAAATTTTCTTTTGCAGTAGATTATTCCTGATTAAACCAAATTGAACAGGAAAAGATCATCAAGTAATTTTCTATTTCAATATTAAATTCTAACTTTCACAGTTACCTCGCACATCTGCTGAAGACTTCTCCAAGTAACTAAAATGACTATTATAGATTAATTAATTCAAACTTGAGACTTTAAATTTTGAAAATAAATTTTAATCTTACACAACTCAACAAACTCAACCTTCTTCCCGAAAAATCAAAAACGGCAAGAGTATAGGCTAAACCTTAATACGTCTACACTCTCTGAGCACACAGCAAAGAATCCCCTGAAAACGTGGTTGAAGCCACCGGAAGGATCTAGAAGTCCCTCCCACCATTCTAATCAAGCTAACATTGGCCAATCAAAATTGAGCAAACACAATGTCTGAGTTGAATGGTACCTATCCAACCCAGACATGTAACCTGTGCTCAATACCTACATACAAAAGGAAGCTTCTAGCATTCCTTGAACCCGAATTGACAAGAAATTCAGCACTGCTGGAAGGTTCACAATCTTACAATTCAAATTACTATATAAGTTTACAATTCTCTTAATTAAAAATAAAAATATTCCTATAAATAATTCAATAATAATATAGGAAGCATCCTATATCCTCCCTACCTTCAATGCTAGAAGCAAGGCTTCTAGTAATAATAAGGAACAAACTACTAACATCAATTAGCAAGGGGCTTTAGTAATAATGAGGACAAACTACTAACATCAATTAGCAAGAGGCTTTAGTAATAATGAGGACAAACTACTAACATCAAATTAGCAAGGTGCTTTAAAAATAATAAGGACAAACTACTAACATCAATTAGCAAGAGGCTTAGACCTCACCTAACCTTTTACCAGAAATCAAAATTTTTTTTTATACAATATTCATATTACAAAGTTTCAACCTTAAATATCCATTAAACAAGGCAGATTAAAAACTAATTACTCACTACAATATGTTTTACTTACAATTACCTACATTATGTTTACCTAATTACCTACAATCCAAACAAGTTAAATTCAATTTAAGTTCAGAATACACAAATTAGTACATCCATCAATAAAGCGTACAGTTTAAAATACTAAAGTTACTTCTCTAAACATTCTTCAATTGAAAACCCTAATTTGTTCTGTTAATTTAATTACACTACATCAAAACAATCAATATTTTAGAATGACTATAATCTTAACAACCTAACAGACTCAGCTATATATAAATCAAATATTTACATTTAATCTTTGGTTAAGTCCAATACTGATGTTACATATGTTTACAAACAAAGTTTAAAATGTAAACAAACAAGAATTATTAATGAATCTCAACTATCTATACAATCTTAACATCAATAAGAGTACTGAATTATTATTTGTTGTTACAAGTTTTTGAATTTTAAAACCTTAATTCTCCAAGTTTGTTTATTTTTTACATTAAAAGTACATAAAGTATAATAACCCATTTTAAATTTATTATCATTAAGTCAAAAGTTTTAAAGATCCTTAAAACTAATTATTTAATTATAACAAGTTTACTTTAACAATCAATAAACATTAATCAGTACATAAACAATTGATTAATTTTGAAATGAATTTAAGCAAATACAATGATCCAATATACAAATGATGCAAACACAATGATGTTTTATATTTATTATTATTAAATCAAAATTTTAAAAGATATTTGAAAGTAATTATTTAATTATTACAACTTTAGTTTAACAATCAATAAAATATTAGTCAGTGCGATAAACAATTGATTAATTTTGAAATAATTTTAAGCAAATACAAAGATTCATATTTTTACATAATTCATTAATTTCAATGTAAAGTAAGTATTCTAAAACTAACTATTTCGATGAATTTAGAAAATGGAAAGTCTGTAGATAACGGTCCTGGTTATTGATCGAGAGCAGTTAACAATCTTATCTCGGTCCTTTGTTTGTGAGGCCCCACTGATAATCGACAGTCGCTTCCGAAGTAGTACTGCGGTGCCTCGGCCAGCTCGGACATCTCCTTCACCTGGTCCACACTCAAACAACTTCGTTCCCTGGTATTGAATTTGTCTCGTTCTCAGGCAATAGTTCCATATGAAACATTTATTTACAACCCTTTAAAAGTATATCTGTAAAGGTAAATTATCAAATGTCCCTTTTTATTCACTCAGTACAATTCTTTGTATACCCCCAAAACGCTTAAGTTATTTCATAAATACATTTATTTCGTCAGTCAACAACTTCATCAATCCACAGCACAAATCTTTACCATAAGGAGCTTTCTACAAGATCATCTCTTCTCATCTTTTACTGTGCAGTGCTCAGTGCTGTTAAAAATAATGTTCTTTCTTTAAAAATTTTGGTAATCATTGTGGTTCAAATTAATACAAGTTAAATTCTTTTTATTTTAATTTTATTCAGTTGCTAGTTACTTGTTAAGTTATTATGGATAACCAATCCAGGTAACAATTATATATAAGCTGTATCCTTTTTCACTAATTATTTTAATCTTAGTTTAGTGCTTATAATTGAGGTAATATCATGTTGTTCTTTCTCACTCTCACTGTGTAAACATTTACTCAGGGTTGTTGGAACATTTCATGTTATAGACCACAACCTGGGATTTCCTCAACAAATACAGATTATTTTTCCATCCAAATTTGTTATTACAACAGGAAGGGTAGGATTCACATTCACCAAATATATATAGTGTGTCTGTATGCGTGAATTTAAACACATGTCTCATTGTACTTTCACTCATATGGTAACATGTATGTCGATTTCATAAAACATTAGTAATATCTATAACTAATTGGTTTGTTTATAAAATCTCACATTATTACATACTCATTAATCGTACAAGTTTCATGTATTAAACACTCACAGTCCATGTCCAACCCAATCGCACACATGTCTCATTGTACTTTCACTCATATGGTAACATGTACGTAGATTTAATAAAACATTAGTAATATCTATAACTAATTGGTTTTGTTTATCAAATCTCACATTATCACATATTCATTAATAGTACAAGTTTCATGTATTAAAGACTCACAGTCCATCTCCTACCCTGAAATTTACACCAATACACTTTCTACACCTATATTCATTTTACCATCATTGTTTTACCAGCTTTCATATTCATGCTGTGAACTCGCTTATATATATTTGCATCCTCTCAGATCTTGCACCACAAAACTGACATCTGAAATTACGGCAATAATTTTGTAGGGTCCTTCGTAAATAGCATCCAACTTCTTTCTCTGAAAATTAACTTTACAAAACACAATATCACCCTTCTTAAATCTAACATTGTTACCATATTTACTTAGTTTCTGATTTTTCAAACATTGCTGCTTCAAATTTCTGACTGCATTGATTAATTTATTTTTATTCTTTCCCCGTAATTCTTTATCTAGTAAGTCCTTCAGATTCCACCTCAAACTTAAACTATTATTTGGTTTATAATTAAACAACAGTTCAAACGGGGTCGATTTCACACTTTCATTAAATGTACAATTTAGTGATAACTGAATTTTTCCCAAATCTTTAGCCCATCCTCTTTTATTTTCAGAATAATAACCAATTAAAACTTGATTTAAACTTCGTAGATAGACACTCCCCCTTTTTAATAAAAAAATTTGTATTCTTCAGTAGGTAGTTAAACAAATTGCGTTGTCATCCACTATACATTCAGGTAATGAAGTAATTATTAAGTAATACTATTTTCTAAGGCTCTTATCACATTACCTGATGTTATTTCCCGCAGTGGAAGGCACCAAGTGAATTTATTCATATCTTCTACAATCATCATTATATATTGATATCCCTCTAAGATGTTCCACATTGACTACTACCTCTTATTTAGTAAGCTGTCATAATCTTTTTCTTAACTGTACTGCCACAGTTCAGGTTTAGTACAAATACCCCCTCAATTTAAATTCAAACAAACAGTTCGTCTTTACTAAGTAGGTCCACCTTCAGCGACATCGTTCACTAATTAAAGTTCAGTACTGTTCACAAAAGTCACTTTATATTAAAGTTTATTCCTCACAGAAAGATTTTTTATTAAAACAATTTATTAATTAATTTATCAATTAATTTAATGTCTTCCTTTAAAAGTTCACACAAATACCAATCACTGTTCAAAACTTCTTCACATCAATTCGCTCAATTAAACATAGCAGAGTGGCGCAATTATGTAACGTGTCTATAGTAAGGTTATCTTCTATAAACAAATCACAACTATTTTTGTTTTAGTATAAGAGCGATTAATTGTGTTCTGAACTAATAACCCTTTATTTTAAGAATGCACAAGTTCCAATGGAATTCAATAATTAAACTCAGTATAAAATAATAGTAATTTTAATAAAGATTTTAAAATCAATAATACAGCAACGCCAAGCTATCTTTTTTAACTTAGAATTTATTTCTCAATTATTTCATGTTTTTTAAACCCATAATCAAAAGGTTCTCACAAGTCCAGTCTTTAAAAACTAAGCAATTCAATCAATTCCATTCAATAAATTGTGTCCTTTCAAGTTCTCAGTGCTAATGTTTCACCACACAAACTCAAAATAGAGAAAATTGTTTCATTAAACTTCAAAAATAAAATAATCTTCTTATAATATAAAATAGCATACAAATAATAAAGATACGATTCTTCTTCTCAAAATAAAAAATCAAACTCAAATTAAGATTAATATTAATATTTAATTTATGAACAAAGAACAATTGTCCAACCAGTTTTAAAGTCAAAATTGTATCAATTTTCAAAACTTACTTATTTTCTGTAAATTTACCAATTTACAAAATTATTGAATTATCTAGAATTTATCCGCTTAGGCTTTGGAATGTTAAATTTAGGAAACTTGTTAAAATATATTATATGAATCTCAGAAGATTAAATAAAAAAATATTTCTTTTTGCAGTAGATTATTCCTGAATTACAACACAAATTGAACAGGAAAAGGATCATACAAGTAATTTTCTATTTCAATATTAATAATTCTAACTTTCACAGTTACCGTCGCACATCTTGCTGAAGACTTCTCCAAGTAACTATAAAGATGACTATTTATAGCATTATATTAATTCAAACTTGAGACTTTTAAACTTTTGAAAATAAATTTTTAATCTCTACAAAACTCCAACAAAGCTCAACCTTCTTCCCGAAAAATCAAAACGGCAATGAGTAGGGCTAAACCTTAAAATAAGTCTAACCACCTCTCTGAAGCACACACAGCAAAGAATTCCCCTGAAAACGTGGGTTTGGAAGCCACCGGAAGGATCTAGAAGTCCCTCCCACCATTCTAATCAAGCTAAACATTAGGCCCAATCAAAATTGAAGCAACACAATGTCTGATGTTGAATGGTAAGCCTATTCCAACCCAGACGATGTAAAACCCTTGGTGCTCAATTTTTTACCATACATACAAAAGGAAGCTTCTAGCATTCCTTGAAACGCCGAATTGACAAAGGGAAAATTCAGCACTGCTGGAAGAGTTCGGACGAATCTTAACAATTCCAATTTAACTCATATTAAGTTTTACCAAATTCTCCTTAATTAAAAAATTAAAAAATATTCCTATAAATAATTCAACTAATAATATAGGGAAGCATTACCTAATAATGGACTAATGATAAAAAATATTAAATTGTAATCAAGATTATGTATAATTTTACAATTCGACTCCAAAAGTTTATTTTTTTCAAATATTATCGTTTGTCCCATACCAGCAAACTTAAAAATTTATAATGTTTTTACTTTTACATAGTTTGACTAGATAAAGAAGTATGTGTTGTGGGAGTGGAATTATATAAGAATCTTTGCAATTTCATTTTTTTTTTTTTTCATAAAGGTAATTTATTCAGTTTTGATCAGTAAGCAGAAAAAGAAATCACACACAATAAAGTTGTTTAGATTAAAATATTATATATCTTGCCCCTTAGGCAACCTTTGAAAATAATTAAATCACCAATTTCGGTTTTTTAAAACCATTTAAATATGATTGTTTAAAATTACTATATATTATAAAAATACATTTCTGAGAATAGTACTGTACCCACAGCTAGCTAAATAAACACTGAACTATAGTAAAGCATTGGCAAAATTTTCTTATATTAAAAATTATAGCGATATTCTTCAAATTATAAAACAAGAATATTAACGGCTCTGACATTGATTGGAACACAAGATCAGAAACATTTTAGTTGCCACTTAATCAAGGACTATTCACTTGATAATAAACGTCTTTAAAAATCAACGGGTTTTTGCTTTAAGTAGCTGCAGGGGCAGGAAGAGTCACCCCATATTTTAACGGCTTATAAAGAGAACTTTAATGAGTTGGGATATTCTACAGGGGGACAAGCAGTTGAAAATAATCACACAATTAT
>NW_025788012.1:0-12257 GCF_021130785.1 Homalodisca vitripennis
ATGGTGCATAGTTGTGTTGTATAAGCAGAAAGGAATCAGAGTGGGACAAGTTAAAAGTTGTGTGTCACTATCACTAGGTTACCAGGTCTGGCTCTCTCACTCTCATTCACCGTGTCAACAGTCCAGCTAGTAAACAAATGAGAAACGGACAGTTAAGGAAGTAGTCCTCTTTAGGCAAGTGTAGGAAGTGGACGGTGCATAGTTGTGTTGTGTAATGCAAGAAAGGGATCAGAGTGGGACAAGGTTGGAAGTTGTGTTGTGTCACTCGTCATTGGGTAACCAGATCAGCCACTCTCACACTCCTGTGTCTTAACAGACAGTAAGATAATCAAATGAGAACGACATGTTAAGAGGCGTAGTAACTTTTATGCAAGTAGAGGATGTGACCGTGCATCGTTGTGGTGTATAAGCAGGAAAGGGAATCAGAGTGGGACAAGTTAAAAGTTGTGTTGTCACTATCACTAGGTTACCAGGTCTGGCTCTCCTCAACACTCTCAATCTCCGTGTCTACAGTCCAGTAGTAAACAAATGAGGAACGACAGTTAAGGAAGTAGTCCTCTTTAGGTAAGTTTAGGATGTGATCGGTGCAAAGTTTTTGTTGTGTAAGCAGAAAGGAATCAGAGTGGGACAAGGTGGGAGTTTGTGTGTGTCACTGACACTGGGTTACCAGATCGCCCACTTTCACTCTCCTAGTGTCTACAGACAGTAGTAAACAAATGAGAACGACAGTTAAAGAAAGGAATCCTCTTTATGAGAGTTTGAAGGGTGTGATGGTGCAGTAGTTGTGTTGTGTAAGCAGAAAGGAATCACAGTGGGCCAAGGTGGGAGTTGTGTGTTGTCACTGTCACTTTCACTGTACCAGGTCTGGCTCTCTCACTCTCACTCTCAGTGTCTAACAGCCAGTAGTAAAACAAATGAGAAACGACAGTTAAGGAAGTAGTACTTTTTAGGCCAAGGTGTAGGATGAGACCGAGTGCATAGTTGTGTTGTGTAAGCAGAAAGGAATCAGAAGTGGGACAGAGGTGGGAGTTGTGTGTGTCACTGTCTACTGTGTTACCAGATTCATCCACTCTCAACTCTCTGGAGTCTACAGACAGTAGTAAACAAAGGAGAACGACAGTTAAGAAAGGAATCCTCTATATGAGAGTTGAGGGTGTGAATGGTGCATAGTTGTGTTGTGTAAGCAGAAAGGAATCAGAGTGGGACAAGGTGGGAGTTGTGTGTGTCACTGTCACTGGGTTACCAGGTCTGGCTCTCTCACTCTCACACCTCTGTGTCTAACAGCCAGTAGTTAACAAATGACAAACGACAGTTAAGGAAGTAGTACTTTTTAGGCAATTGTAGGATGTGACGTTGCATAGTTGTGTTGTGTAAGCCGAAAGGAATCAGAGTGGGACAAGGTGGGAGTAGTGTGTCACTGTCACTGGGTTACCAGGTCTGGCTGGCTCTATCTATCTCACTCTCTGTGGTTACAGATACACAACTAAATGTGCCTTACAAGAGGCTTGATCTAAAAATCTTATGTTTCTGCCATTCTTTACATGAAATTGATTCTGGTCACAGAATTTGTGTTCAAGTATCACAATCCCTGTACAGTTAATATATTCTGATACCTAAGTCCATGAGAGCTCGTGTAATTTTTAGAATAATTATTCGTAAACTTCTAGCTTCCCTAATACATTGATGTTGTTAAAAATCCTAATTTTAATGGTGTTTTTTTCGGCGAAAAGTATAAATTTGTATCTAGTTACCATCGCGAAAAACATTGACTGATTATTCGGAATTTTTAAATTTAGCCAACAATTTGAGTGCTAAATCAAAGTTTCAAAACTCACAAATCATAGATGTAAAACCATTTTGCTTTTATACAATAATTCGTATACAATAGAACGACCACCAAAAACCTTAGCTCGCATACAAATTTTGACGAAGCGCAATAATTCATTACACATGGATTAAACTATAATAATTACAGAGATGGAAACTTTATTAATGCCAGTTTCAACGTTCTACGGGACGTAAAATATTGCATCTGAAATGGAACTCCTATTAATTTTCCATGTATCACGTTGTGTTTCAGTTAGGGTTTATTTTGAACGGCCTTTTCTTATTTTCTAAACTTTCGTATTAAACCTTCGGTGCCAGGACAAACAATTCTAAAGGGCTCAATATAATTCATCTCCTGGGTAGTTTCGATAATCTACCGCACACCATGTTGGTTTCCTGCTGTCTATTATGATTGTTCCAGCGTGATTGTGACCAAATTATTGTTGCATTACAGAATGTAAATTCAGTCCACTGATTTGCGAATATAAACAATATTCCAAACGGAATTGAGAAAGTCGATATACAATTTTCATTATACTTATTTGGATAAAAATGTTTACACCTCCTTTTTACTGTGGGGAGGGGGGTAGAAGGGGATAATTTTAATACATTTTTCAAATTGCAACCAATCCCTGATATCTTCGGTGACACTGTCATGTTATGAATTATTCAATAGAAACAACAATGACACTAATACAACAACATCCTCTGTGACGTGTTCAAGCAAAAGTGACAGGCAAATTAAACCTTACATTTGAAAAGGGGATAAGTTTTTTTTTATCGTCCAACAATATAGAAAAAATGTAATTTTTAGTAAGTATGGTGAAGGTTGTACAATGATATCTCAATATGTTTTGGAAATAAATATCCAGGCGCTAATTAGGATTTAATTAAACCCTGAGATGTAAGGGTTTATTTGCCCACAACTATTGCTAAGAACGACGTAGAGATGTTTTTATTAATATTGCAAATAATACTATTGAATAGACTTTTAAAATAACATGTCACAGAGATAGTGATTGCCAATTTGAAAATTTAAAGTTACCTTCATCCCAAAGGGGGTGGGGTGATGGGTACAAATTTGATATCATTCGAAAAATAAAAAAAGAGTATTTTGGTGAAGGTTGTACACTGATATCTCAGTCCGTTTGGAATATATCCAGTGCGTAACAAGACTTAATTTTTACGCACAGTATAAGTAATTCTTGATTAGCAATTAAAAAAACAAGAATAACCTAATACATTGACAAGAAACCAGATTAACCTAAATGTAACAGAAAAAAATAGTCTACTATAATGTTACGTACTTCGATTGGTAATTTTTTACATTCCAGTTCCAGTTTTTGTCAGGTGTGAAGTTTGATTTAATCGAATTATTAGTGAATACATACACAATATCAGAGTTTTTAGGGTTTAGATCCAAATACCTGGAACAAGAAAATAAATGTTTATATTTCACACATCATTCAGGTAACAAAACCTGAGGGTGATACATAAATCAGCATTCCTGATTGCACATTTAAGATTGTCATGCCAAAGGTATAATGAAACCCAACATTTGCCTTGTGGTTATGACTTCGGAGAGGCGTGTCCGTGAGGTTGTCGGGCGCCTGCATCTAGAACAGATAAGCGATAGAGTCGATAAAATTCCTGACTGGATTCAAGGCCGACTCTACTTTTTTTGCCAATTTGCGCCCACCTAGCATCTCCAAGTCCAAGTCTGTACGATTGTGGAGGGAGGGTTGTCACTCCACGTCTAGTTGGCTTCTGCCGTTTGTCCTGGCTTTTACCCAATGACTATTTCGGGTCATAGCCCTAGCAAGCTCTCGCTGCCTGTCAGGTGGTCCTAGTAGTGTAGTGTTTTGGTAGTAGACCGTTCAGTCGTCCGTAGGAAAGACGAAGTTGGGGGACCTCCTGGGCACGTAAGTTGTCCGATGGGTGTTCCCACGGCGAGGATTCTGCAGCCCTCTTCGAAGGTTGGATGTCAAGCGGTCCCACGAAGCAACCTGATGGTCGACGGATGTTGGCGGACCTCTCTGATCACTGGTGTTTCCTCACGGAACCAGGGCGACCCAGTTGCCTTCCGGAGACACACTCTCTGGACCGCGAAGGCAATTGTCGATCCTGGCGGATCTTGGAGGTGAGCGTGGTACCAGGCCAGGGGCGCGCGTACGTGAGTCACTGGTCGCGTAGAGGGCCGTGTAGCGGAGGAACCTTTGTCCTGGTCGGTTAAGCTTCGGTGGAGTAGAGCAGTGGGCCTTGATGTCTTGCAAAAGCCGCTATCCTTATGCTAGGCTTGCAGGTTTCTCGTGACGTGGGGTGTCAGTGTCAGTCGACTGTCCAGGAGTAACCCCCAGCGTACTTGAACTTTCGTCTTCCATGGAATGTTTGTCTCCGGCCTAGAGTCAGATGTCGTCCATTCGGCCTTGCCTGCGGTCGTCCGGAGGTGAAGTTTATAGCGTATTCGCACTATTTGTTTCCACTTGTTGACTTTTTAATCCTCCACTTGGTCAGCCAGGGCTCCAGAAGATCCAGCTGTCGTTGGAGGTATAATTCTGTTCCTTGGCCATCCTCAGGTTGGCAGAGGTGGCCCGTCAGCAACGCGTTCATCTGCGAAGAGAGACAGCTGTAACCCTCCTGGTGGGGGGGCGACTGGGAAGTCGTTTGTGGTAATCCACAGGTACAGTAATCGGCCCAAGTACCGACCCCTGTGGCACACCGGAGGAAGACTGGCCGTGATGTGGAGGCTTGATCGTGCAACATGGACGGAAGAAAGTCCGACGGTGGAGGTAGCTCCGGAGTAAGCATGAAACATCTTTTCCTCCTGGCAGCGGAGACCTCGGTGAGTTTGTAAAAGTAAGGCCACTCGAGCCCACACTCTGTCAAAGAGGCCTTGCTGACGGTCTAGTACAAGGACCGAAGTGGAGTGATGCTTTCTCCTGCTCGATCGCCCCTGAGAGGTGGTTGATGACTCGGGCGAAGGTTGTATGGGTGGCTGGAGTGTCCCACCGTCCGGAAGGCCCTGAACTGTTCCGGACTCCTGATAGAGTTTGAAAAAGCTCCTTCTGCGAACCTTGAACAGGATGATCCCTCGTCTCAGGAATCTTGGAGAGCCACCAGGCAACAGGGAGATTGGCCTGTGTGTTCTCCGGAAAAGTAGGGGGTCCTATGCCCAAGGCTTGGGGATCATGATCCACCTTGGCGTCCTTCCAGATGTGGGGAAGTGGTGCCAGGCGCAGGCAGGGTGTTGAAAATACAGGTGATTCGAGACGATCAACCCCAAGCCGCAGGTTCTGCAGGGCTGGTGTTCCCCAGGGAGTCATGGGGCCGGGAGCTTTCTTTTCTTCGGGCGTAGTCGTCGGATGTGGTTCATTGTCAACAATTCGAGTGTGGTCACGAGTGGCAGTGGGTCTGTGGAGTCAGGAGAGTTAGTCCTCGAGGAAGTTTTTCGACCGGCCTCGCAGGTGTCCTCGTCGTAGATGTCTGCGTGTGGATGAGAATTGATCTTCCATGGTGTCGGCAAAGGCTTTCTGGCTCTGTCCTCAGTGGGAGTAGAAAGACGATGTACCAACGTTGTCCGGGGAGAGTGTCGAATGGTCTTCTTTTCCCCTCGGAGAGCCCTTGGAGATCTTCCATATGCCGCCGACACCCACCGTCAGCCCCACTGATGTTTCCCGCACGTTGTCATCCCAACGCGGGGGCCCGCTCGGTTGTGTTTCTGCCAGGAGGCGTGTGCATCTCCTGGCCCTTGGCGGTTGAAGTGATGGCTTTGCTTGGCGTGGGGACAACGTGGAACTGCTGATACTCCTCGTTCGCAGTCTATCGGGCGCCAGACGTATCTTCCTCCTCTCAAAGGTCCTCAGGTAGAGGTGTGAGTGAAGTTTACTACCGACCCGTGAGAAGGAGGTGAATGAGAGAGACGGTCCAACTGTCTTCCTGGAGGTGTGTTTGTAAGTTTCGCAGTACTTGATCCGGTCTAGCTGGTCTGATGACTCGTGCTGGAGTTGGTGGAAGGCCGAGGGTCTGTCGGCGAGGTAGTTTGCGTACCCTGGTGCCAGTTGACCCTTGGTGGAGCGGAAGGCTGGAGGGTAGGCCTGGAGCTCCAATCGTCAGGTCAAGGTCGAAATGACCAACTGGCACGTGGTCTGACGTAGAGGTCGGAATACGGCAAATTACCTCGATGTGGTCCACCTCAGTGATCCAGCTAGGCCGAAGTACAAGAATGTCGGGTTTGAAAAATGTCCCGTTGTGGGTGGTAGTGTAAGTTCGGGTTTCCGTAAGGGGCCAGTAGTTTGGACGTGGTGACGGTTTCTCCAGGAGACGTTTGAGGTCATTTCCGGAGTTGTTTGGGGCCTCCTCGGCATCCCCAGTCCCGGGGTGCTTGGCAATTGAAGGTCCCCTGGCGACGAAGCGCGGGGGAGTCAGGAGGACGAAGCAGGTGCGGTCCAGGCAGGCGAGGTTTGAAGCTTTCCTTCCTCCCAGGTGGGTTTGTAGAGAGAAGGTCAGCTCTAGCTCAGACCCCGTTTGTGGTGGACAGCGAATCCGGGTGAGCTCTGCCCCCAGAGCAGAGAGGTGTGACTAGGAAGCCGGTGAGCCCACTCGCGGCCTGGGTGGACAAGAATTCGCTGTAATGCCGGCCGCTTGCCCTGATGGCCTTGAGGGCTGCCGATGTCGGTGGCGGAGCACACTGTGTAGTTGGGGGAATGGCTGAATTTTGTCCCGTCGGCCTGAAGTGTGTTCCTCCTGGAGAAAGTGCCACATCCACAGTCACATGTCAGTCAGTAGTTGGCTGAGTTTCACTGCCGCTTTCCCCGCTTGCCCCTCCGTCGGCCGTTTCCCCAGCTTACAATTCTGAGTCATGACCCCATCGGGTAGGTGAGTTGAGTAAAGTCGAAGTAAGCTCTCGACATTATTTCCCAACTCATGGGTGGTGAGTTGGGAGAGGATCTGCTCGTGATCCCCTGCCTTGAGATCCTGAGGCAGGGTAAACAGCGGGTCGGCTGCTTAGCCGCGGGTTCAGTCGTGGGGTGGCAGTCGTGGGCTGAGGTGTCTGCGGTGGGTTGTCGCTTTTGGCATCCTCCAGCCCTGGTACTCGTGGTCGTTGGGGCCTTCGGCCTAGTTTGGGGTGGCAGGTGGCAGGAGCGTTCTTTCCTTCCTGGTAAGTCTGGCTGTGTTGGAGGGTTTTTCTGGCGGCTCCCGGAGCCGAGGAGTCTGTGGTGGAGTGTGGGGTCCACGTATCTGCGCCGGGTTTCGAGGGAGGCGGTGCGGCGGGCGGCGACTTCTCACGTCGCTGAAACCCATCCTCCGTCTGTGTCCTCCTCAGAATTGGTAAGGGCGTTTGGGACGTCCTTCGCTGATTTTGGAGGCTTCGGGCCTATTGGCGGGTGCAGCCCCTGCCCGCGGTGCCTTGGCTGCGGCTGCCGGCGAGCATAAAGAGAGTTGCTTCTCTCTCCGTTGAAGCACTGGCAAGCCTCCGTGTAGTTGGCGGATGTGTCCCCTTCACCGCAGTTTTGCAGCAATCTGGCCGGGGCGGATGTACTGCCTTTGGGCAGAGGCTGGAACGGAATGATCCCCTCTTCCACAGCGGACCGCAAGCCGGAGCTCTCGGTGGCAGTGGTATTGAGTCCATGCCCGAAGCCCTGGCATCCGATGACACGGAGGGGGGGGGGGGTGTGTGGGGGGGGAGGGGGGGGGGGGGTGGGGGGGGGGAGGGGGGGGGGGGGTGGGTCGGGGGGGGGGGTGCGCCCCGGCCGGTGGTGGGGGGGGGTGGACCGGTCCCCCCCGGGCCTAGTTGTATTTGATCGGCACTTTTTTCCTCCAGTCTACAGTGGATACAGAGTGCGGACGAGCAACTGTAGACATCCGGATGGTGGCCTGTCGGAGTCCGTCTCCTCCACGATCTAGGAGTCACAAATCCAGAGGCTGGTGAGGTGGCCTCTACCCTGGTCTTAAGAAGTTTTGGGCCTCGAACGGATGCCGTAGTTGCTTCCGGCGCACTTGAAGGCCTCTGAGACTGTCTTTCAGGAAAAGTAAGGGTGGCCGGGGAGACCCCTGATAGACTCGGACTTTTTGGTCATCAGCTTCCTCGGTTGGGTGCCATGGCGAAATGGTGTGAAACTTTCAAGCCCCTGAATCCTGAAGGTAACGTTGCAGGGACCTGAAGTGGGCCACGGTGGAAGTCTTGAGGCGGAAGAGTTTTGGCCGTTGCAGACGGCCCTCTAAGTCTCCTCCCCAGCAGCTGTCTGGAGGGTCACCGGCGTGTGGACCGCCCCCATCCTTTGGGGACGTCCATCGATGATGGGAGGAATGCGGGGGCCCCGCTCAACCTCCATGTCTTCCTCCCCAGGCAGCGGTGTCCGTCCGTCGATTCTTCGGTCGGAAGAGACGGAGCTGGGGCCCGCTTGCCGCTTCCGCAGACCCGCGAGCAGGACGGCCCTGATGAGCCGGAATTGGCCCCAGGGGTAAGCCTGTCATCCGATGGTCTGGGTCCACTGGGGTTGAGATCCCCCGGTGTTTGTAGAGTGGCCTTTAGAAAAGGCCTTTTTAGGGCCCTCAAGACCGGCGCAGGTTCCCCACTGTGCACTTAAGAATCCCTGCAACCCTGGCAGCTTTCCGGGGTAGTCCGGACTTCACCCCGGGCCCTGACAAAGTCCCGGGTGGAATATGTGTGCTGGCCTGAGTGCAGCCAGATGGCGGTGGCTGGGATCCCGCGGCCCCGGGTCCGGCTTGACCGGTGGCGGGCTTCACCTGGCACATCGCAAAGACAGGACTCCGGTAAATTACCCGGACTTTCACCCGGGCCCTGATCTCCCGTCCCGGGTGGATTGGGGTGTTTGCTGCTTGGGACGTCCAGCGGTGTGTTTGGCCTATGTAAAAGGCACTTTTTGGGCAGAACAGCGCCGGGGCCCGCTTGGCAAGCCCGCGCGGAAGCAAAACACTCGGCCAGGTAGTGTCCGCCAGCGGCTCCGGTAAACCGGCCCTTCCGCCAACTGGGACCGCGCCGAGGCAGATCCCCTCTTCTTCCCATCTTGATCATGGTCCGACCTCGTCTCGCTGGAAGGTCTTGTCGGGTCCACGTCTACGCGAGCAGAATGACCTAGCATCTACATCGCAGCGCGTGTGGTGGCCGCTTATGCGTGTTAAACCTAGACCCGAATCTCAGTGAAATCCCGGCAAGAGAGATGCACCACTGTTATCTGTCGACAGAACGAGCAAGAAGTAATGAGGGCGGGGCGGCAGCACAGTCGGCTACAACTACACTCTCGCCTCGCGTATGGTTGTCCTGACCTTCCTCTGTCAGGATCAGAACAACAATTACTACGTACTGCCCCACGACATGCCAACCATCCTGGCTTCCCTACACACCTTTGGGTGTTCCTCCGCACATGGCAACTGTCAACTCTGCCGTCCTCCTGCACCGTTCGTAGTACATAACCGCAGTACAGGGAACTACCCATTCTATTCCAGGCATCAACTAAATTATTTGTAACAATGCAATTTTATGCAGTTTTATAAATAAATTTGTTGTTAATGGCCTTTGTTTAAAAATACAGACTTAATGGCAATTTAGATATATATATGACTGAAAATGTCACTTAATGAGCTGCTTTCAACGAGCCAGGAATCTTCTCCCCTTGGGCTGGCTAGAACATGAATGGGTTAAATCAGATTTACACCTGTATTTTTTAACTAGATTTCTAATCTACCCTAAGCGCAATTTATACATTTAGGAAACAAATGTATATTTTACCTGTACATACGTATACATATACAGGGTGGGCGCATAAGTTCCAGTTTCCCCCATACATCGGGATAATTTGTGTTTCGATTAGGTTAGGTAACAATGTGAAGTTGGGCAGCAACACGGGGTAATGTTTCATTGTTTGTCTGTTTCCAGTGGCTAGTGTAAAATGGACGCTGTTTGCATCTGTTATTTGAAGACATCAATAGCTAAAGGAGCTAAGAGCCAAAATTATCATTTTTCGAGTTATTGATACCTAAGGGATGAATGAACGGATGCCCATGCATGGCTAAAAAGAGCTAAGGTCCAACGCCATTTAAAAACAGGGGAAACAACGTGCGCAAAACTGATGTCGCAGTAAGAAACCATTGGCTTTGGGCGCGCTAAAGGAATCTAAGAACCAATCAGCAGAGGTGGTGTATTTCGGACATCACTGTTGCATTGTAAGAGCTTGTTTTACATCTCAGATGTTCTTATTTTATAGTTTAATAAGATTGAATGTTGATGCCTAAAGATTATTCAGCTGCTTTTGAGATTGAACATAAAACAGCTCCTTTTAGAGAAAGGATGGAGGAAAGCGAGATTTAAGAAGGAGAACCATTACGTAGCTCAGAAGAAAACATTGAAGCCTGGAATGACTGCCACCGACCAATGAGGTTTAGTTTTATAAAAATTTAAACTAAATTATTATGGATAATATTATTGAAGCTTATTAGGCTTACATATTATTAAAGCAATAATGTATAACTTTTAACTATAACTTAAAACTTATATGTTTAAAAATACAATAACCTTAAATCTAACCTCACTTTACTTCAAGCCTCACATGTTAGTAGACCTAATCCTATGGACTTCTATCGTTGCTTTATAGTGCTTAATCGTAACTTCCGTCTATCTCATATAAAAGCGTGTACCCACTATAAATTACTTTTCATAATATTATTAAGCCTAATGATTAGTTGATTTGTTCCATACAATATTCCAAATGCAAGATTATCCATGCCCGGATATTTCTCACATGAAGATACAGTCTCCACCAAGAGTTCAGTCAGCCATCGATGGAATACGCCCAAGGAAATTTATTATTCGGCCTTGTTTGATGTTTTACATATTGGTAGACGAAGATTTAAGACGTATGAAGAAGCTGTACAGAGTAGGATGAACAGAGTAACTGTAAGTTACACAGTGCCGAACGGTGAAGGAGGATTTCATAAGGAATGTAAACAGACTTTTATGAACCTATTTGGTATTCAATCAATGCAAGAGGCTTGAGAATATAGAAAAAAAGAAAAAAGCAGGTGAAACAACTTTCAAAGATAATCGGGGAGGTTTGAAGACCTACAAATACACTTATCCAAGACCGTAAAATTAGTTAGAGCACAATGTAAACAGTTTTCCCAAGAGATGTAGAGCCACTATGGGCGGAAAAAGTCCAATAAGGAGTATTTGAGCAGTTATTTAAATGTACCTAAGATGTACATAGCTTTCTTGATCAAAATTTCCTGACTCTCAAATAAAAATTGAGTTTTATCGCAAAGTCTTTATGAAAGAAATTAATCTCTCTTGCAGGTCCCCACGAGTAGATACTTGTAAAACATGCGACATGCTCAACATACATTCCCCAATCTCTTGATGCTGTGGAACCAAATAAAGCACAAAGAGATTTAAAAACAGCCAAATCATTTACAAGCTGAAAGTGCATTTGAAGCAATGGAAAAAGATGCTTTGGTATAGAGCTTTGCCTAGTAGTACGAAAGTCAATGTCGTAATGGATTTGCAAAAAGTAATTCCATTGCCAAAACTAACCCACCAGTGAAATGTATTATTCGAGGCAGCTTACGTGCTTCAAACTTTGGTATTCACGTATTCCAATACTGGGAGATGGATATCAAATGTGGCTTAGTGGCACGAGGGCATATCCGGGAGAGTGGGAAACCAGATGGCGTCATGTCTGATAGAAGCGATCAATTCTTGGTACTTTTGCTTCCAACAAAAAACTATTGTGACTGTTTGGAGTGATAACTGTGGGGGGCAGTTAAAAAATCGCAATGCTTTGTTTTCCTTTACATGATGCTGACAAACTCAGGTTTCATCTTTGATACAATTCAACATAACTACCTTGTAGTTGTCACAGTTTTTTCATCTGCAGACAGAGACTTTGCTATAATCGAGAAAAGGTCAAAGGTGTGCAAGATGCAAGTTGTGGGAAGATGTAAAAGAAGTTATTTTGTCATCTAGATCAGCAAAGCCATTCAAAGTTTTGGACATGAAAGAGAGATTTTTCGATTTTGATAGTGCCTCATCAGAATATCTCGACAAAAGGCATTGAAAATTTCTAAGATAAGTAGCATGAAGTTTACCAACAGAAAGCAAGGTACTGTGTACTACAAGAACAACTTCGGTGAGTTGCAAACGTGGAATGAAGTCAACGTTTTGAAGGCTGGGGTCAAAATAGAAGACATTTTCATCCTTTTGTCTAAGAAAACTTGATGATGGCGTTGAACTAACTCAAAGCAAGAAAACTGACCTTTCCAAAATGATACCGTATCTAGATGAGAAAAACAAACACTTTTTTTCGTCAGCTTGTTCGATAAATTGTTAAAAATAAACAAATTAACAATCTAAGTAAAAAATGAAAATAAAAAAAAAAAAAAAAAATTAAACTTTTTATTTAATGGTAACAAGAGTT
>NW_025788013.1:0-12300 GCF_021130785.1 Homalodisca vitripennis
AATTGATTTAAAAGTCTGGGAAAAAAAAATAATATATTTTAATTATTCATAACTCCTGTTTTACCATTTTTTCAGTAAAATAACTTACAATAATAATTATTGTAATGAAAATTTAAATTAGTTATATTTACCTTGTGATGTAGCTCCTAAAATTCAATATTTCTTTGTTTATTTTTAGAGGAACATTTGAAGCCTCGTTATGTTGATAGGCAATTTAAAGAAGTTGTACTTTATTACTAGAAAAAGTGTTTCATTTGAATGGATGCTTGGTAATGTCTATGAATTGAGATCATTTGTTGAAATAGCAAACGATTTGGTTGATTATTAAACACTTTATTATCTTGAGGTAAGCTTTTTGAATTAGATATTTATACATTAATTCTTTTGAAGCAGATGGGGTTGCTTATTATTGATATAATTTTATATTTAATTTTTTAATTTATTCTCACATACTTGCGTATTTACAGTTATGCCTGAGTTATAACTCGTATTCTCTTAGAATTGTTTAAAACATACAGAAGTGTAAAATTTGTAATCTATGTTATAATTTAGAATTGTTTATTGTTTTAAGTAACTTCGAGACTGTTATTTGCAAAAAGTCGTTCGTCAAATGGGGCACCTTTTCAAGAGAGCTATAAAAACTTAATATTTTGTAACTTGTTAATAGTATTGATCTGGAAATGAGTTTAAATAGGTTATTATTATGATTTAATAATGTTTATTAAAAGGTGGTTTATTGATGTAAGTTAATAATTATGGGGGTTTTTAACGCACATACGACTTTTTGCAATTAAAATTATCAATTTTATCTACAACATACGACAGTTTTACACAGGACATAAGACTTTTTGTACACAAATTAGGGTGTTTTATTCTAACATAACGACTTTTTATGTAAACAACACTTTATTAAAGTTATTATTTTACATTTGAATATAAGACATTTACCTAAATCTAGTTTATAAACAGGTTTTCATGGACCTTCATTTGGTCATAAAACAAACGGTTATTCTTCTTCTAGGAGGTTTTTTCAACTCTTGCTGGTACTTGAATTTTCTAGCTGTGATGGGCACTGGCTTGTTGTTGACAGTGGTTTGAGCCTGAGAGTAAAACCCTCTGTTATTGATTTGGGACGCCTAGGCAGAAGGGCCCAGTTATCAGCAGAACTGTAGTTTATTACCATATTTGACCATCGGAATTGTTCTTATAGGCATCTGAGGTATGTTACTTAAGGATCGCCTTTTTTATTTCCGGGTCTTATACTTTTGTAGTATACCATTCAGCATAGCTAGAAATAGTCTTTGTATGTTAGGGTTTCTACAGAGTAGGGGACTGGAAATCTCCCCACCCCCCACCCCCCCCCCCCCCCCCCCCCCCCCCCCCCCCCCCTCGAGCTTCCTTGATGTCGTCTTAACAATGTCTGCAGGAACAAAAGTGTTCATGTTTTTTCAATTTCCTTTCAATTGTGCTATGCACACTATCTACCTTCAATCTGGGTGTGGCCCACCTCGAGGTAATTTTTGGTACACTGTTACCTTTTTATTTATGGGAAAAATCGTACAAAAAGAGCGTCTCGACACTGTTTGCGCATCTGTTTTGGTTGGTGCTCAACCATCACTCCAAATAAAAACATCAGTATTGTCGGGGCAACTTTCTATTTGTTTTGTATGAAAACCTCACAAGCATGGAGGCTAAAGATTTCCACCATTTAAATCACCATTTCCTCACATTGCCAAGATGTAGCATGTTACATCATGGTTTGTCAAGATTTGTAAATGGAATAGTTATGTACTTTTAACTTAGTTTTTGTAGTACGATGAAGATGGCCTTAATATTTGGGCATGTACAACACTTTTTGTACATCATACGGCCACTACCAATGTATTATTTGAACTCTGCTGATTTCTTCCTTATACGATTTTCCTTCTCATTCCATAGCTCCTTCTGTTACTTACTTTGATGCTGCTGATACTCCTCTTCTGTGATCTTTCTCAACTTAAACTTGATGCACGTTTCACATTTGCATCATTTTTTGGTATGAAAAATCCTATGTTCTGTATTAGAACAAAAACTTTGGTGAAAAAGAGCTCTTGAGGCTGTTTCAAGATTCCTCTCCTCACACCCAACGGCTATATTCCTCTATGTAGCTGGGAATTTGGTTTCACTCAATTAGGTTCCATATACTCTGTTTTGTTGTCTTGGGCCCCGACAATAATGGGATTCCATTTTTGGAAGAGAATTCAAAAAACTGCCGAACAGTATCTCACTCTTCTTCAGAATCTTTTTTTGGTCTCTGGGTCATTATTATTTGGACAAAAAATCATCATTAACATTGCTGAATATCTTCTGGATTATTTTTCTTTGGGGGCCTGTGGTTGGTCCATAGGGTCCTTTCATATACCCAAGATCGTAGGACCCACTGATTTTTCACACCAAGTACTAGAATGTGTTTAAAATCAAACATCTTCTTGCAGGATCTCTAACTTTACCGTCACCCACTTTTAGGTTAGTATTTGAAAGACACATTTTTGCGAGAGAATTTCTCTCAACATCAAGTTGTACTTTCTCGCCGATAGTTAGGGGTTGATGGATTTTTCTATCCAGTGATACAATTACAGCTCGCTTTGCTTCACCATACTATCTACGGTTCTTCCAGAAAATTATGTTTGAAAAGTTTGGTTTTCTGGTTCCAGATCTGTTTACGTTGTCACAGCTAGTAGTTCCTACCATTTTTTGCTCAATCTGCATCGATCTTTCACCTCTTTCCCTTTCCTTTCATTATTGAACTTGTATTTTTCTTGCCATTTTCACTTTTCTTGTTTCTTCAACCCTAAATAAGGCTTCTCCCCCCTTCACACACCATTTTTTTTTTTTCTTTTAGCAGAGTTATAGTCTAACATTCCTTTCCCAGTCCACATCTGGATCTGCATTTTTCTCCTTTCCTCTCCGTTTCCTTTTTTTTTTTTTTTTTTTTAACTTGTATGCACTCCTATAAGGCTGGTTCCATCCTGACCCACGGTTTCTCTACCTATATAATTCTTCATTCACCTCTTCAACCATTGGAAGAAGGAACTATTCTCATTGAAAACACTCACCAAACATTCTTCAAAACAGTTTGTTGATTGTTATCAGTGTTATCTGACCTGTTAACCAAACTTTGGGGTTTTACGGCAATGATAGGAGGAGAAATGTTTTGTTTTTCACGTACTTTTTTCAATACTTTAATTCTTTTTGAAAAGCAGGATTCTTCATCACTAGAGCTTGAACTAGGCTCATAAACATCTGAATCAGAAGAAAATAAGGGATCATTTATACTATCATCAGTTTGTTGTAAAATTTTCTGAACTTTTTCTCTCCCTATTGATTTTTTATTTCGGCTAGGTCTAGCAGATTCTTGGTTGGTTCCTCTGAGTTTCTCTTTCTTGTACGAAAGAGGTTATTTCAACTGCTTGTTCGTCGACTTCCTCTAAATCAATAAGAGGAGATACTGCCAACTTCAACCGGCACTGGTATTCCCTCTTTAGCAGCAGCCACGTCTGGTTCTCCTGCAACATTAACAACAATATAATTAGCATTAAAATTCTACCAGCTTGAAAGATTATTTAAACACATTTTTGGATTGAGAAATCGGATTGGCCAAAGTGTTGCTGAAAGAAAGTCCTTAGGCTGTTTAAAAATCTGGTTGTTGTTAATTATACACAAAATTGAAGCGATGAAAACAGTTGGCCCAATGTTTTTACTTTTCCTTGGTTTAATACAATGTTTGCCATCAATACATACTTAGTATAATAAAGTAAAGGTTAGTGATTAACTTACCATGCTCTATATTATCAGCCAAGCCAAACCGATGTCTTGTTTCTTTCATAGTCGGAAGGTTCACAGTCGCAAACAGTAGGGACAGATATACTTGCAGTGAAGAGGCACATCTGTAACATTTTAAGTAATTTAAATTTAGCATACAAACTAAGTAGCCTCTAGTCTAGAGTAACAATGTTAAAAATATATCTCAGTTGATGTACTTAAAAAAAGGTTTAATGAATTGCATTTTCAAAATCAGGCTTAAAGTCAAAATCAAGGTGCTTTTTTTGAAAGAAGTATGTAGCCTAAACTATATTGGTGGTCTAGAAATTACAGATTGTTTTGTATTTTATCACACCCTAGCATAGGCTATATGTTTAAAGGTAATTTAAAACCTTACAAGATATAAATAGCATAATATTAATCCTAATGAAGATGAAAGATGTGGTTGTAACAATCTATAGGTTACCTTCCTCTAAGTTTTCAGCAACGCTCACTTCATTTGCAGCTGGTAGGGTCACATTTATAACAGACAGTCTTTTTTCTGCTAGTTCGACCATCAATTTTCCCCTTTGCATCATTTTCTGAAACAATGCAAGATTGCATTTAATATAAGTTCCAAAAAGTCGTATGTTTGAAAATGCAAATAGGCTAAATACCAAACACAAGACTTATACCAAACATAAGACATTTTAGTACCGAAATAAATATTAAGATTATGCATGATATAATCATATTAAACCATAACTTGTGTCCTAAAACTCTATTATGAAGTCTATTCATATAATAGAAATACTTAAAATGTTGAAAATCATTTTTCTAAAGCTTGAGTTGGAGTTACAAACATAACCTAAAAACACGTCAACAGAATTTAACAGTGTAAATAACTCTTTTGTATGATTTAAAGACTGTAAACACTATGAAGTAATGTGTAGGTTACAAATTAAACCTTTCTGAAACATTTATGAACAGAAATAGAACAGAATAATTGTATATTTAGTAGAGAAGAAGGAAAACAAAAACAACTTACCTTCTCTTCCAGTCTTCTCAGACATAAGACATTTTGCAGTAGCACAAATCAGTAGAGAATACATACAACTTTTAAACAATAGCTTATATTTCACATTCGACCAGCTGTTGGACATAAGAGATTTTGCTGCTTGAAGCGAAACATAATTTGCCACATTTTAAGGCAATAAAAAAAAAAAACCGAATTTTTGACATACGACTTTTTGAAATAACAGTCTCGTAATGTAATTTATCTCTGAATAGATATTCCTATTAGTTGTCAATGTAGAAAGAACAAGCGGCTCCCTTTTTTTACTCCCTTGCTTGGGATAGTACTTAAGCATCTAAATAGGTTTGACATTTTTTCAGAGAAGTGGATAGACTTATGGGTCGTGTTTAAGAAACCATAGTTATATTCATGATTTTCATAAAAAAAAAAACAAAGCCAATATATTCATTGTTTCTACATGAAATTGAGAGCATAGTTGTTTGGTGAAAACTGTCTTATTCCCCTCATAGTCATGTTTGTTTTGATACAAGGTATAAGATACAGAAAGTCTTGTTAATATTAGGAACCTACACTATTTTAAGTAAAATACAATAATATTTTAACTTTGTGAGTAAAACTTTACTACAAATTTATAAAAGAGTTTAGTACTTTAAACAAGTTAGTTAAACGCCCAATGTAAATAAAACAACATACAAATATAAATTGTTCAAGGATCATGACAGGATTTAACAATATTGCCCTTGTGTCACCAACAGCCCATACCGGCTATTTGTAAAGATGGCATAGCCATTATTGGTTCTACATTGGCACAATCTTGTAAACTGAAATCAGAGTTACTTAACTGTCTGTTTATTTCGCAGGTTGCAGCAAGGAGAACTTACTAGAAATATTGAAGAACACGTTAAAAATTATGAGGAGGGTTTGATGTACGCTATTGTCTCATTGCATATTAAAAAATGCCAGAAGTGAGTATCTTAATAAAAGAAACAATGTATTCAATGCATTTACTATTATATATTAAGGCCTAAGGTACCTAGCAATAGTAAATAAAAAATCTATTGATATGTTGCACATGAGTCATTTTAAGACGGAAGATGTAAACCAGTGATTTTAGAAAAAGTATTTGGAAAATAATACAATACTTATTACATTAGTCATTTTAATGTAATTTCTTTCCAGTCAGTTGTATAGAATTCTGTGTCTGTGATATATATATATATATATATATATATATATATATTATATATATATATATACATCACACATACTATGGATAGATATATGAGGCGTGTTCAAGAAAATAAGGACAGTTTTATAAAAAAACAAGTAAAACAATTTTTTTCAACACAATTTTATTTGTACATGAAAGCCCCAAACAAACTATTTTTCAGCATTGTTTCCACCGATGTTAAAACACATGTAATAGCGGGTGATCAATTTGTCTATACCCTCTTCATAGAAGGTTCCCACCAACAAATTTAGCCACAACTCCACGGCAGTTTTCACTTCATCGTTGGTTTCAAAGGTTGGCCACCTAGCTCGCGCTTCATGTGCAGGAACAAGTGGTAGTCAGATGGTGCCAAGTCTGGACTGTAAGGCAGGTGATCGAACTATCCCAACGAAATTGTAGAACCAATGTTTGAGTGTCATCAATGGTACGGGGTCGAGCATTGTCATGGAGCAACACAATTCCATTACTGAACATACCTCTCCGTTTGTTTTGAATTGCTCGGCTTAGTTTTCTTAAGGTTTCGCAATACCTTGCCGCATTAATGGTTTCACATCTTGAGAGAAAATCAATCAGCAAAACACCTTTCCGATCCCAAGATAGTGCACATGATTTTTGTGCAGGCGTTGTTGACTTGAATTTTTGTTTCTTTGGGGATTGCGTGTGTTGCCACTACGTTGAATGCTGCTTGGATTCCAGTGTTACATGACGGACCCAAGTTTCATAACCTATCACAATTCTGTTTAAAAAATCCTCACCATCAACACTGGTACTGTGTGAGAAATGTCAAAGCACTTCTGAGTCTCTTGGTTTTGTGTACGTCAGTGAGCATTTTTGGAACCCATCAGGAACACAGCTTGCGATAACTAAGCGGACCGTAACAATTTTGTACAAAAGAGTGCATGCCAATTTGTTGGAAATCGTCAGATAGTGTTTTTAATAGTGAAACGTGTGTTCTCTTGAATTTTTTCATCAACTGCCCTTACCAGATCATGTGTGATGAGAGAAGGCCGACCACTCACAATCGGTGGAATCACTAACTGTCTTAAATATTTTAAACATTCAGAGAAAACTGTAAACATAATGTAGAACAACAAAAATGGTGTGAATCAATAGTCAGTGATACAAGGACGACTAGTGCGCATGCCTGGAACACAATTGCAGCACTACGGCGGCAGTATAAAAGAAACGGTACTCACTTTCTGAACACGCCTCGTACTATACATTTATTTATAATGATTGAAACATATATAATACTGTGGTAATAATATTTTTTTAACTCGAATATAAAAAAACAATAAAATCATATTTGTAGTCACAAAACATCAATGTCCGAATTTGATGGCATCTATCTCAATAGACCTTACACAATTGGAATAGAACATAGTCACCATCAAACGTTTTATTATCACTGTAAAACATTTAGTTTTTATTACTGTAAAAGTTCAGAACCATCTCCATCAACCCAACTAATAGCAATGGAGTATCTCCATGGAGTGTTTATATGAGTATAATTGGATAGGACTAAATTGTAACATGGAATATAACACATGGGCAATTTGTTTTTAACACATGTATTTCATTTTAAGGGATGCTGTATATTATTACTGGACTCATGGGGATTGATAATTCTGTGGTATATGTGTAATGAATTCATAAATTTTCATAAGTAATCTTACCTCTCAGCCACGCTTAGATCTAACATTCACATTTCATTTAGTGTACAGGAAATTAAAAATGGAATAAAATGAGACAGACAAATTGACTGGATTGTGCTAGAGTAATTTCAGTCATCCAAATAACATGTGGGTTAGGAAGAGAAAAAGGGTAAACATATGCTGATGATGAGGTTTATACGATTATATTGTGAATATCTAATTAGTTAGGTTAATTAGACACACAGAATGAACGCCTACCATCAGTCAGTTCCAGGGGGCTGTCCTATTCCTTCCTGAGTAAACATGTAATTTTTGGACCACAATTCAACTGATAACTTTGGGGCAGTCTGTAGATGCACACAAACTTGTGATTATTAAAACTGTCTGTAGTGGAGAGGAATAAAGCATAGCACGCTTGTCACGTTGCTTATGGCATCACACAATTACTGATAGCCCAGATAGTCTGTAGATGCACACAAACTTGTGATTATTTTAAACTGTCTGTAGTGGAGAGGAATAAAGCACAGCACAGCTTGTCACGTTGCTTGTGGCATCACACAGTACTGGATATCCTAGGCAGTCTATAGATGCACACAAACTTGTGATTATTAACACTGTGTGTAGTGGAGGGAATAAAGCACAGCACAGCTTGTCACGTTTGCTTGTGGCATCACACAGTAACTGATATCCTAGGCAGTCTTAGATGCACAAAACTTGTGATTATTAACACTGTGTGTAGTGGAGGGAAATAAAGCACAGCACAGCTTTCCACGTTGCCTTGTGGCCATCACAAATACTGATATCCTAGGCAGTCTGTAGATGCACACAAACTTGTGATTATTAACACTGTGTGTAGTGGAGAGGAATAAAGCACAGCACAGCTTGTCATGTTGCTTGTTTCATCACACAATACTGATATCCTAGGCAGTCTGTAGATGCACACAAACTTGTGATTATTAAACACTGTGTGTAGTGGAGAGGAATAAAGCACAGCACAGCTTGTCATGTTGCTTGTGGCATCACACAATACTGATATCCTAGGCAGTCTGTAGATGCACACAAACTTGTGATTATTAACACTGTGTGTAGTGGAGAGAAATAAAGCAAAGCACGCTTGTCTTCTAATAACACTAACACGTCTTGAGCTGCAACACAGTTAGTTCACAATGGCATGAATGGACACGGAGGGACACACACACACACACACACACACACACACACACATATACTATATTATATATATATAGGGGAAGAACCCATATTTATTTTAAATTCCAACTAATGGTGGGGGATTAAAAGAAAAGAGAGAATCACCTCAAGATTAATATGAAATGTGCTATCATCTTAACTGTAGATCGCCTAAAGGGAACAGTTAGTGACAAGTACAATGTACGCTATCAAGATGGCTTGATCTGTATGGGCCAATAGAAAGTGAGCAAAGGAATGGTCTGATGTCTGGACTTTACATGGCCAGTATAATATAATTTTAACTACTATACCTCTATATATATAATATGTAATATTAGGCCGAGGATAAATTACTTAGTAAAAAAACCCAATAACAGCCTAGTCTAGTCATATGGACACAGTTGAACTTGTAGTATTTACACAGAAGTGGTCACTGTCCTGTATTAATATGTATTGTTACGGGTTAAACTAGCTAGTATATCAATTCTTTAACCTCATAACAGACTAGTATAGCCATATAGATACAGTTGTACATGCAGTACTCACACAGAATGTAGGTCACTATCTGTATTAATCTGGGCTGTGACAATTTAAAACAAATGTAATATTATGAATATTATACAGTTAGGTTAATTTATGGACCTAGTAATAAAATTGATAATCTTCAAGAAGTAAGAAACATCCTTTTTTTTTTAAAGATGATTCTAGAATAATTTTATCGGTGAGCAAAACAATGCAACGTAAGTTGTGGAATTGCTTATATTAGTTCAAAGTTGAAATGAAAAAAATGTCCAGAACCAACCTACTTTTCTTACATCTCAGGGAAAACTGAGAAAATAGGAAAAGTGTTAAGGAGACATAATATTAAAATTGTATTGAATGTGTGAGACCGCCTAGTGAAGAACATGATTTCCATTGTGTACACCTGTGTCTACAAAATACAATGCAGTTTTGGCTCAATCTACATTGAGGAAACAAAAATTATAATATTTACACAAAGTAGTGAACACATTAGGCACACCAAAATATTAGGATATAGGAAAATTGGCCTTAATTACAAGTTTATTCAGAAACCAAACAGATAATCAGAATTTCCAACTCTAACAAGAGCTGGGGAAGTAAACATTCACTGTTATTTCATAGAAAACTTCAAGAAAAGGTAGCACAGTTGTCAAATTGTCACCCACCTCCACCAAAAAAAATCTCTATACGTACCCCACTACTTGACTACTCACTCCTATATAAAGCTAGCAACTTGTGATGAAGACACTCCCAGCCATATTGGTCCTTCAGCCAAATATCATTTGGTCCATTGCAGTTGTAATTTTCTTCGTTGTAAACCATCTTTTGAGGAGTAAAAGAGGCTGTCCAAGAGCATGGCTCTGAAAATCAGAAATTTTTTTTGAAAAAAATATGTTTTATTCATTAAACAAAAATAATATGTATTTGGAAATTTATTGTACAAACAAAACAGATAAGCAAGGAAAAAATATCAAATCAGCGTTTAACTCAGGCTCCAAATAAAAAAAATTAAACAGAATTCCCTCTTCAATTCAGTAAACAGTTTTAATATAGAGGAAAGCTGAAATCTAAAATTATCCTGTAAAAAATTTCGCGATGATGCAATTACTATTGAATTAAATCGTTTATAAAACTCATCAAAACTTAACCATAAGAAATAATAAAAATGTAAGTATGGCTGTTTACTCAACACATAGATTAGCAAACCTTGGTTAAAAACCTCCAATAAAAAAAATCTTAGTGGGTAGCACCATAAGAATTTCATTTAAAATCTAGATACCTAAATTATTTAAAAAAGTTCCAATATAGAAAACTATAAAATATATTTTAAACTAAAACTCAAAGGATCATTTAATAACAATTTCCAACACTGGTATTTCCTTCTTTGAATATAATTAAAGAGTAATGTATTTTATGTAGTCAATCCATTATTGTATTTTATATATAACACTTGTGCCAAGTTAAGGGGATAACTAAATGTTATGCTATCATGTTTTAGCCGCTGGTGGTTGGTTATGTTAAAGTTGTTGCCTGTACCAATAAAAAATAAGCTAATAAATTTCTTGTCACCACGAAATAATAGACAAGAGGTTGTGAATCACGGTGAAGACAAGCTACGCCCCTGACTGTTGCTCCAAGAGCAACGGAATCAGCTGGCTTGGCATTGGGTCGCATAGACAATGACTCATTACTACCACACACTACATTTAATGGCCTCTGATTGGAAGGACAAAAAGAAATATCCCCTGGATATCGCATCGGTGTAGCCAACAAAATTACTTGACCTTGCTCCTATAATCAACTGGCCATAGAAAAATGATTACAATCACTGTGAATTGGACTCCAAATATAAAACTTGTATTTGATCAAAACTCAAGTGTAAGTACTGTTTTTTTATTTAGCTGAAATTCATTATACATTTTCCTTTTAATGTATATGTGTAGATTCCCTTGTAAGAAAAAATAATAGAAAATGTCCTGCATTGTTAAAAAAATAGTTCGTAAAGTTTCTACGGGAAATTGACTGTTTTTTTAAGAAGTACAAATCATGGCCCACTAATTTGTCGTTTTTATTTTATTATTTGTATTACTTATAATACAAAAATTATAAAGGGTGTTTTTTAGGAGGAATCTGCCATACTGTTACAAACTTATTCCCTTTCATAAAAATAAAGAAAAATTCGGATATGGGCCCGTAAGAATATTTTATTGGGTGATTTATACAGGGTCAAAGATTTTCACCTGAAATTTAGCTTCCCTCAGTGAAATTTAACTCACTCTGAAAAATTTTAGGGTATTTACTTGAGTTAGTGAATTAGATAAGTATTATGGTTAAAATGGAGCTGAAAAATCTTATAAAATCTGTCTCATAACTATAATTCTTAATAGTTTAGGAGAAAATCTAGGGTTAAAGCAAAAAAGGATTAGGGTTCGAAAAACACACTTTTTTCGCAGCGCATTAGCAATCGATTAAATTTTGCCAAAAATCTTGGCCATTCAGCATCAG
Source organism: Homalodisca vitripennis (assembly GCF_021130785.1). Classification (NCBI taxonomy): domain Eukaryota; kingdom Metazoa; phylum Arthropoda; class Insecta; order Hemiptera; family Cicadellidae; genus Homalodisca; species Homalodisca vitripennis. The sequence continues at coordinate 11,918 of NW_025788013.1, forward strand.
AGACCAATTAATATGATACTGAAAGTTTATGCGTGACATGTCTATGGGCGATACACAAATAAAAAGAGTGGTTGGTTTAGGCGGTTTAAAAAATGGTCGGTTTAATCAGTGGAGTGAAAGTGATGATTGATTCTGGCAAGAGCCTTCAATGGCCAGAAACATTGAAAAATGTTGAACGTGTTCGGTGCAGCAATTAATGAATAACCATCTATTGACGTGTCCGAGAAGCTTGGTAGACGATAGATTTAGGAATACCCTAAAATTGTCCAATTTGTAACATTTTAGCACGAAGATTTAAAAAATGAATCGTTGATTTTGGACAAAAATTTGTTTCCTCGGGCTGCTAACGAGAAAACCAAAAAGAACTGTCGACTTGAAATTGC